>NC_051042.1:8163165-8463165 GCF_904848185.1 Acanthopagrus latus
AACAGCATTCTGACGTAAGTGTTCTATTTATCCAGATGGGTGAGTGCTAGGTGGAGGGTAGTGGTGATGGCATCATCGGTGGAGCGGTTGGTTTGATACGTGAACTGCAGGGAGTCTAGGGTGGGAGGCAGAAGGCTCTTTATGTGCCTCAGGATCAGTCTCTCAAAGCACTTCATGATGGTAGGGGTGAGTGCGATGGGGCAGTGGTCGTTGAGGCAGGACACAGGTGACAGGTGGTACTGCTCAGGGAGTTGTTAAAAATGTCTGTGAAAACATCTGCCAGTTGGTCTGCACATCCTTTGAGCACACTCCTGGGAATGTATTTTTTTCTGAAATGCTGTGTTAATTTTACACCAGATGTAACGGGACGTGGACCTTCCAAAAAATTCCACTCTTGTCTCATACTTCCACAGAATATTTTCCCAAAAGTCTTCGGGATCATCAAGATGTTTTTGGGTAAATAATAGACAGGCCTTTGTGTTATTTTTGGTCAGTAGTGGTTTTTGCCTTGAAACTCTCCCATGGATGCCATTTTTGCCCAGTCTCTTTCTTGTTGAATCATGAACACTGACCTTAACTGAGGCGAGTGAGGCCTGCAGTGCTTTAGAGGTTGTACTTTATGAGCTGTCGATGTGCTCTTGGATTAATGCTGGTAGGCCGGCCAGTCCTGGGAAAGTTCATCACTGTTCCATGTTTTCTCCATTTGTGAATAATGGCTCTCATTGGGGTTCGCAGGAGTCCCAAAGCTTTAGAAATGGCTTTGCAATCCTTTCCAGACTGATAGATGTCAGTGACTTTGTTTCTCATCAGTTCTTGAATTTCTTTGGATCGGGTCATGATGTGTTGCTTTTTTGAGATCTTTTGGCTTATTTCATGTTGTCAGACAGGTTCTTTTAAGCAATTTCTTGATTCTTCGGGTCTAGCAGTGATCAGGCCTAGGTGGAGCTAGTGAAATTGATCTCAGCTTTCCAAAAAATGTGGTTAATCACAGGCAATTACTTTTTTCAAATATTTAAAAACTGCTTTTGTATTTTCTGAGGTTTTATTTGTCTGATATTAAGATTTGTCTGATGATCTGCTAAGGGGGCAAATACTTTTTCACAGCACTGCACCTTCTGAATTTCACGCTTTTCTTCAGACAAAACATTAAGGCCCAAAAAATGTAATTCTATATTTGTATGTGCATTTATTTTGTAAGAGATTGCACATGTATGAACATGTATTATCTTCACTTTTCTTACTACACTAATGAGTCAATTGATATTTCTTTTAAATTCTTTGTAATGTTTCAATAATCCTTATATACCAAATGTATTTTTCTTTTGTTTATCATAATAAAACACATCTGTGCTTGAACAACTACATTTCCACTCAGGGACCTGTAGATGAACTTTGATCTTATCTTGATCGATTTGTCAGTGCCAGGTCTGAGTTGAGAAATCCTAGTGAAAATCATGTCTGTGGCTGTGGTCAAGCTCTGTGGGCCAAGAAAAGCTCTACTCCTGCCCTCCTCCTTCCGCCCCTCCAGTGGACATGGAGGAAGTTCTGGAGGAGATGTAGAGCTTTGGAAACAGTTCCAGGAGAAGAGAAAGGAAATGAAATGATGCAGTATCAGCATTAACAGCATTGGAGGCTTAGTGGAGGATAAAACCACTGAAAAGGGGTTGCCTGTGTTCCATCCCAGTTAGCTTATGTGGCCTACACACAAACAAACAATATGATTGAAGTGTGCAGGCACCACCAGGAAACGGAAGTTGTATCATGTGTCTGATAAATGCCGAACATGGTACACTGAACCTCCACTTGAGCAAACCTTGCCCAAACTCAGTTTGGAGCCAACAGTATCCCATAATTGACCACAGTCACTGTGCCACATCAGCTCAGTTGTCACTGGTAATGCACTAATAAATCTGAATATTTACAATACTGATGAGATAATAATACAAACTCAGAACCATTTATTTTTCCCATCAGTGAATAAACAAACTGCTAGCATATAAACTAAATAAAACAGTATAAACTGTGTTGTCCTTTAAGGTCAGTTTGTTTATTCAGTTTATTCAGTCAAGAAAACAAGAGAGTCTGTTTATTTAGGCAGAAAAAAAAATCACCCAGTGAGCTCTTTCTCTGCTCATTGAAACCATAGTGCATCTTTGATTACCTCTGACAACAGCTTGTTTAATCAGTTATGGATAAAATACACATTTCTGAGTTTTTGTATTATTAGCTAATCAATATTAAATATTAAAATTCTGAGCTTGAATTTCCTCTTCAAAACTACACAGTACCCCTTTAAGGTTAATATCACCTTATAAGTAGCGCATATTAAATATACTTACTAGAAGCGATTCTAAATGTGACTTTTTTAAGTACATGCTTGTGGATGATTAAGCTGCTTTTTAATTTAATTTAATTTTTTTAAATTACATCTCCCAGCTCCTGAATGCGTGTCAGCTCACTGTAACTGTAATAGTAATAGGAGTAGTAATAGCAGAACTATTCAGACTGCTGTTGAATGCAGGGATCCTTCGCCACTTCTCTGCCTCCTCCTCTGTGTGAAAGTCTCAGAGGCTGTGGCGTGCAGAGGTGAAATTTCACTTCAGTACTGATCCGACTCTGGAGGTAGTATCAGAGGCGCAGTATTGGCGAAACAAACCAGTGTGAATGGATAAGGCAGCGCTGCTGCGTGTTGGTCTGACAGTCTGATAACTACACCTTCACTCAAATAAATAAAGAGAAATGTCCCACAAAGCAATGTTACATGACCAAACAAAGGTAACACAGTAACTGTAACTGTCTCTGGCAACTTATATAAGGAAAAAAATACTGCAGATATATGTAGAGAAGCATCTGTCCTCTTGTCTGTCCTCCCGTCTGTCCTACCGACTCTTCGTCACATTGCTGCCCTAACAACTTAAAGTCACTATGTGTTTGTGTTGGGAAAAAAAAAACATAGCGACAGTCAGCCCTCCAGACCGAGACTCCAGTGAACTTTCCCCCAGAAAACATCCTACATCCCTGCGAGTGAGAGAGTCTGACAGCGTCCAGTTTACTGATGGCAATTTTGTAATTATGTAATTTAGAGCAAAAAACGTAACTTTGTCACTTCCCAGGATGTTTGGTGGGTCAGGATCTCAATCACAACACATTGTAACAGCATCCATATGATTTTAAACCTTAGCAGGTATGTTACCAGGAAACACCTTGAAAAAAAACACACAGACATCATCATTGTAACGTGTACCTCCACGCCTCTTTAGGAGTAGCAGCACCGGCTTGTTGTGTGAACAGTGGTCGGTCTTTACAGCGCAGCTGCTTGACTCTGTGTGAACAAACAACGGCGGACAATTGGCGAACCGCCGCGGTGGCGATATGCAGCCCAACATAACTCTGCTAAATAATACTGGACTCAAGGAAAGAATAAAGAATAAGCCAAAAACATACTTCCAGGATAATGATGATAGGAATGTGAACCCAGTGATATTGTAGGATGCAGCTAAAGCAATTTTGCAGGGAAAGATTACATTGGAAACAGCCTATATTGGAAGGGTGAAAGCTCAAAGACTCTTAGATCTCAAAAATAGCTTCTTGATCTTGAACAGCAACATAGCATAAATAAAGAACCACAAATACTTTTACAAATGAGACCAATTAAAAAAGAAATAGATAAGATTTATATTTACAACATGAGACAGGTACTAAAGCTTCTAGGTTGCTAGCTTGGAGGCTGTGAAAACAGCAATACCAAAATACAATCTGTAGAATTAGGGACCCTTCTTCTGAGAAAATTACATATGAACTAGAGGGGATTCAAAAGTCTTTGAGACATTTTACCAGGGCCTGTATGGCCAGTCCAAACCATTTGATGCTGGTAAGGTTGAAGCATTTTTGAGCCAGTTGGACCTGCCTTCTCTGGGTAGACTGGATAACGAAAAATTGCTAAAAGAAATATCAGTGAAATAAATCGATAACACAATCTCCTCCTTGAAATCTTGCAAGTCTATGGGTACAGATGGATTTTCAGGAGAATGATATAAGTCACTGAGGGAGCAATTAATCCAATTAATCCCAAAAGAGGGTAAGGACTTGATGAAAATGGGGCATATAAACCCACCAGTGTGTTGAACCAGGATTATAAAATATATGCTGCTATCTTAACCAAAAGAATGGAGGAAGTGATGCCCCTATTGATTGATGAGGACCAGTGTAAATTTATTCAGTGTAGACAGACTCAGGACAATATAAGCAGGACCTTACATACTATTGACTATATAAAAAAGGAAAAACTCAGGGCTATCCTACTCAGTATGGATGGTGAGCTGGGGGTTATTCTATAACGTTATGGAGAAATCAATAATTTTCTTGAGCACCTATGTTAGCCACAGTAACATCAAAACTGAGTTCACTGGGAGTTTAACTCAGGCAGCATTTCCCACTAAAGAAATGAATCATTTCAAAGCAACTTCCTATCTCATTCTTACCTCCACTTCCTCTGTGACCTCAGATGTTTCAGCTGGAGATTAATCAGAAAACACAGCTTTTGCTAAACCCCAACCTGTGTCTTTACAGGGCCAATAAAATGCACTGCCAGCCGGACGGTCAAGCAGCCCAGTAATAAAGTCTTTAACAGAACATCTGCCCTTGTTGACCATGCACTGACCATATGACACACAGCCTAAACTTTGACTAATGTTCAACTTAAATTCTTATTAATTCAACATTACATACAAATCATCACAGCACAATCTACCCTGCATTGGGAATTAGTGTTCCAACTTTACTCTAACCCCCACCACAGAGATACACAAACCACCATTTATTTCACTCGTCAATGCAAATGTCTAGTTTTCTTGTGAAAGTGATTAACGATGCCCTCAGCTGCTTAACCAACCAGAAAATTATCAGACAGGTTTAACTGATTTCATGTCAGGCCCAATAAAAAAAGTGTCCCTTTAATTTTTGTGAGCACGCGTGCACACACACGTACAGCCACTTGAGAGAACTGCTATCGCAGGGGTGGACTGGCCATCGGGAGTACTGGGATTTTTCAATAATGGGCGTTTTTTTTATTTTATTCTTATTTATTTATTTATATATTTATTTATTTATTTTTCTGCTGCGCCTTGCCTTGGTAACTACCGTAAATTACCAAATAGCAGTCGGGTTTCAATTAAACACCGGGTGCAGGTGTATATTTTGATAAATAACCACTGGTTCCAAATAAATACTGGATATAATTTTATTTTTAAATCAAGGAAGACGATGTGCCCACTACACGTTTTCTGTCTTCGCCTCCTTTCTGTCAGTCAGTATCATATCAATGATCGCCATGGCTCCAGTGCTGCAAAAAAATTAAAAGTACGACTTGAAATTCAAACTTTCTGTAGTAAGATGTGCAGAGGAAAACTCTGGAGAAGCAGCCGCTAGATGTTTCTCTGTTCACCAGGAGAGAGTGGGAGATTGATGAAAAATCTAACTGAGATTCAGCGTCTGTCCGAGGAGGACAGCAACAGGGCCAGGCTGCCTGGTGGAGGGAGGAAGAAGCCTAGCGAGGAGCTTGAGATAAACATGCCTGGATGAGTTACCAGCAAACAGGCATGCCACGAGCCAGTGTCCCGCAAAATGATCAGGGCGATGGAGAAACAAATGTACGCCACCGTGTGTGACAGCAGAGATGAGGAGTTTGCAGTGAGTGCTGGTTGACTAAATTGTTTCCTCCGCCGCCCGCAACAACTTCACCTGCAGAAGACAAATTTTGCCTAGAAGGATGCCAGATGATTTACCGAGAAGCTGGAGAAGTTTGTTACATTTTCATCCCGGATTTTTGTGAGGAAGGAATTAAACGCCTGATCTGATTTAAACAAATGAACGCCCCGGCTATTATTTGGTATTGTACGGTGTGATAACTCTCCCGGCCCAGGGAGAGAGACGCATCACAGTGCTCAGCTGCAGACACAGCAGAGAAGTGACGAGACACGACTCATCATGACTGAAGGCCACTCAGCGTTACCTTACCGACCCGCCCCCAGCAATTTCATGCACAAAAGCAGGGCCTGTGGCAATTTTGGACAGCTGTTGACATCTGATAAAAGACATTTTGTCTTTGCCTAGGAATATTTTATATGAGGACCACATGTTAATTAGTCATAGTCATTGCCCATTGTCGTTGTGCGCATGTGTTGTCTTCCATGTTAGAGCACTACTGGCATCTGGTTTGTTGACTGCCACTTCTGTCCCTGTCTCCATCCTATGTTTCCGTGTCTGCCTGTCTCTTTTTTGTGTTGTTTTATTCCCTCGTTTCTGTGTATAGCTGTCCACGCTTCCCTACCTATCACGCTTCCCTGCAGTTCCGCTTACTTCCCTCCTCCGTTCCTTCACTCCCGGACAATCAGCTGTGTTAGCCAGCTAGGTTGTGCCAACCTGTGACCGTCCCGCTACGTGTGCTGCTAACAACATTAGCCACACTCCCTGCCAGTTTGTCAAAACGTAGCCTAGCCGAGTGCCCTGCTAACAACATTAGCCCAGCTGTCTCGCTATCCAGCCAGCGTTCAGAGGGGGAGCCCCCACTCCCTGCCTGCTCGTCAGCGGTAGCCTAACTGAGTGCCTCGCTAATAACATCAGCCCAGCTGTCTCGCTATCCAGCCGACATACCTGGGGGGAGTCCCCACTCCCTGCCAGCTCGCCTGCCCTAGCCTAGCTGACTGCTGACATGGCAATATGGGCACTGCCTGCCACGTGGGTATGGTCCGGGGCAACCAACATCACCCACTCCATCAACTTCAACCCCTGGTCCAATGCTGCACCCACACAACTCACTGCCTACCAGCCTCTAGCTAACCAGATGCTAGCAGTTGCCAACATCCTACCTGGCCTTCTTCCACTTCTGATGACTCATCTCCACCTTGGATTTTCACTTCTCCTATTTCAGACTCTCTTGACCCCTCCTCTACTCCACCAACTCCTCGCCCTCTCACCTACACTGCCGCCGACCTCCACCACCTCAATAACAACCATCGCCTCCCTGCTGCTGTTGCCACCGCAGCTGGGAAAGCTGGGATCCTTCGCCATCGCCACTTCGTCCACCAAGGTTCTGGTCCCCCTCACTTCCCACACCTCCCCCATGGCTCAACTATCCCCTCACTCTGAACTAACTCTCGCCCCCCTGTCATTCCCTCTTGCCACACAGCAAACCTCAACAACCTCCATTCCCCCTCCCATGCCTCTCCATCCATCTCCCTTGCACTACTGAAGTGTCACTCCCTCTCCAACAAATAACCTGTTATATCTGAACTGCTCCTGGACAATAACCTTGATCCGCTCCTCCTCTGTGAAACATGGCAACAGCCCCTGGACTACTATACTCTCAACCAAGCTATTCCCTCCAACTACAGCTACATTGCCAAACCCTGTCTCTCCGGCCAAGGGGGAGGCATTACTGTTCTCCATAAACAATCCCTGACCATCACTGAACTAAACCTCAACCTCCCATCTATCTCATCCTATCTCCATCCCCCCAACTCTATTACTGCTGTTCTAATCTACCGTCCCCCAAAGCCACAACCATCTTTTCTCTCTGAACTGTCTGAACCCCTCACCATTGCGTCTTCCCTCTCCTCTGACTTCCTACTTACCGGTGACTTCAACATCCACATTGATCAGCCCAACACCCCACTTACATCCGGCCGCCAACTCGAACGACTTAACAAACGAACCCACCTCACTGTTCACGCTGATGCCTACAAACACCACATCTCCTCCTACCGTGATGCTCTCCAAGCTGCTAAATCCGCCCACTTCTCCACCCTCATCAACAGTACCAACCGGAACCCCCGCATCCTGTTCTCCACCGTCAACAAACTACTCCAGCTGCCAGAGATTAATCCACCCTCCTCATGCGACCTCTGCAAATCTTTCCTCCTCGCCTTCAACAATAAAATCTCCCAAATCAACAGCTCCCTGACTGCCGCCATCAGCAACTCCTCCACCACCACCATTCCAGTCCCCCTCCCTCTCCCAGACCACCCCACCCCCCCTTCTCTCACTGCACTCTCCCCCATTGACTCCTCCCACATTTTGGACATCATCGCTACATCCAAAACAACCACCTGTTCTCTCGAACCCCTCCTAAAGGCCTGTCTCCCCATCCTCATCCCCCACCTCACCATCCTCTTCAATCAGTCTCTATCCCTTAGTCTTGTTCCCTCTATCTACAAAACTGCCTCCATCACCCCCATCCATAAAAAGCCCACCCTTGATCCAGCCAACCTCTCCAGCTACTGTCCCATCTCCAACCTGCCGTTCCTCTCCAAAACCCTGGAACACATTGTCGCCGCCCAACTTCACACCCACCTCCAGTCAAACAACCTCTATGAACCCCTCCAATCTGGTTTCTGCCCATTTCACAGCACTGAAACTGCCCTTGTCAAAGTTGTCAATGACCTCCTCACCTCTGCAGACTCCGGTGCCCTCAACAACCTGCTACTACTTGTCCTCAGCGCAGCCTGTGATACTGTCAATCATTCCATCCTCCTTCAAAGGCTGCGCCAGCAGGGTGTTGAGGGCACTGCTCTCGACTGGCTCACCTCCTACCTCACTGACAGACGACAGTTCGTCTCCCTCTCTGGCCACACATCCACCCTCTCTCCTGTTACGCAGGGGGTCCCTCATGGCTCAGTCCTCAGCCCCCTTCTTTTCATCTGCTACCTGTTCCCCCTTGGACACATCATCTGCAAACTCAACCTCGACTTCCAATGTTATGCTGACGACACCCAGATCTACATTCGCACCAAATCCATCCAAAATCCTCCCCTCAACCACATCGAAACCTGCATCTCTACAATAAAAACATGGCTGTCTCAGAACTTCCTGAAACTCAACAGTGACAAAACAGAGCTCCTCCTCCTGGCACCAAATCCACTCTTAACAAAACTGGACCCATCTCACTCACCATTGACAGCTCAATCATCTCTCCCTCCCCCGTGGCACGCAACCTTGGTGTTATCCTGGACCCCACTCTCTCATTTGATCCCCATGTCAGCGGCGCTGTCAAGACCTCCTACTTCCACCTCCGCCGCATCGCCAAAATCAGACACACTCTCCCCCCCGCCGCTGAATCCCTTATCCACGCCTTCATCTCCTCATGTCTTGACTACTGCAACTCCCTCCTCACTGGCATCACCTCTCTTTACCTCCATAGACTCCAAAAGGTCCAAAACTCTGGTGCTCGCCTTCTCACTCACACCTGGTCCCGTGAACACATCACCCCCATTCTCTACACCCTCCACTGGCTCCATATCAAACAGCGTATTGACTTAAAAATACTCCTCCTGACCTTCAAAGCACTCCATCACCTGGCCCCCCCTACCTGTCTGACATTATCCCTCATCGCCCTTCCCGAGCCCCCAAATCCTCCTCCACTCTCACTCTGACCTTACCACCATCCAGACTCAAAACCTTCGGAGACAGAGCATTCTCCATATCTGCAGCCCAACTTTGGAACCCTCTCCCCCAACCACCTCCCTCTCTTACCACATTCAAATCCCGCCTAAAAACCTACCTCTTCTCACAAGCCTATGATCTCCCCTACCCATAACCTTCTTCATACCTGCCCTCTCCCCCTGACTCTCCCCTGTACACTCTCCTTCCACTCTCCTCACTCGCCAGCCCCCCACTGCTCTTCAATCCATCCCTGCCACCTCTCGACTACTGTTGTACCTGTTTTTGTCTATTTGTCTGTACCACTGTTATCTACTCCACACCACTACTGCCTTTGTTCCCTGCTGTGCTTTGTGTCTTGTTATTCTTTGTTTGCCATCTGTGTATTAGCTTTGTTTGCTGTGTATTATCTTTGTTCTCTGTCTGTGTACCTAACTCTGTAAGCGACTTTGGGTCCTTGCTTGTTCTGGAGATGTAACAGTAAGACAATACACTGTGGATAATTATGCATAGCACGTGAAAGACAATGAATTGCTTTTGGTATGTACGTGGAAACATATACTTATTGTATTTGCCTGATCTGACGTACACAAAATGATGGAAATGAGACTCACAGAGACGTCCTCAGGACAATAAGTCAACATAGTAGAAGTCTTGATTAATTGAAAATACTTCATTCATCCTTTACTCAATTCACAACCCCTAACCCCTAACCCATTTTCTTTCTCAAAGTGGAAAGCTTTCACAAAGAGTTAGAATGCACTGATATTTCTTTTGATATACAGAACAAAGCCCTTAGAAGTCATCCTATTACAAAAAAATGGCAGACAGTACAACTGTCCAGCTCCAATGCAAGCCTAATCATTTCAGCCTTGGCTCCAAATTCTACATCAGACCTACTCCCTCTCCCAGTCAGAGAGTTCTTGAAATGGAGCCAGTGAGAGATTTCCAAACATCAAAGCAGAGCTTTATAATTTTAATTCCCCCCCCCCCCCCCCAACTGAAAGAACATTTTTACACAGGAGGAAATCTATATATGTAGGTTTGTAAATAGCCTATGATGTGAGAAATCTCATCAAGCAGAATTATATTAATCACACTATCAAAGGACAAGATCAGAGATATAGTCACTGTTTCAATGTGATGAAAGATAACTGGCAGGGTTTCAATATTCACTTAACTATACCTTACAGACACCTAACGAAATGCACCAGTTGTGATTAGCTGCTGGAAAAATCACTGTGGATGCTCATAATTCAGAACATATTTTCACAGTGGGGGATTACACTTCAGATTTACTATCAAAGAAGCACATTTTTAAGCACCTCATTTTTTAACTTTTGCTTACACAAATGGCATTGAAGTACCTGTTCATTTTATATAATGGAGCGAATTTAGCCTGTGTCTTCCTTTTACTCCTTGTCCGGTCATTGTATTCTGTCTGCGTCCATGCTCCTGTTCATGCCCCTGCTCCTGTCTGTTCCCAGTTCGCCTTGGTATGTTTTTTTTTTTGTTTTTTTTACTTGAGTTTTGCATTTTGCCTTTTGATTTGAACTTTGTACTTTTGCTTTGCACTCTTTGGCTGTTTTGTTGCTACTTTGTCTTTTGTCCCATTTTGTCTGTTTTTGGTTTTTGCATTCAGCTTTGATTTCATAAAGCTCGCCTTTGGTTCTCCCATATCCTTGCCTCCCGTGAGTAACTGCATTTGGGTCCACCTCCTATATCCCTTGTTAAGTTTTCCCCTTTTTACCCTGCCGTGACAAGATGACCGGACCAGAAAAGGACCCAGCAGTTAATGGCATGGAAATAATTCAATGGTATCAGCCCAAAACAGCCCAAATCCAACGCCTCAGCCACAGCCACAGCCACAACCCCAGCCCATGCCTTGGCCTCAGTGATATTACGTCTCCGTTTTAGAAAGACAGGCCGACACATTGTCGCCCTTACCTTGGAGCAACCAAGCACTCAGTTCTGACACCGGTTCAGCAGCTCGCAGCTCTGCCCTCTCCAGAGGCGCTCAGCTGCAGTCTACTCGTCATGTCCACTAATGTTGTGTTATGTCTCTGAGTGACTTTTCATAATTCATCAAGTGTGAATATAGCAGCATGGAAGCAGCTAGTTACCTAGCCATGCCGCTGCTGCCCCTTCATCAAGCAGGCAACCAGTGGCAGCACTTCGTTTGGAGTTCTTCTTCTTCTTCTTCTTCTTTTTCTTCTGTTTAGTATAGCTATCAATCTACCGGAAGACACCCACAAGTTGTGAATTGTGTGACACAAAACGGCGCAGAAAAAGAAGTCTCAAAAAGATCCGCAGCAAAAGAGGAGAGATTCACAAATATATTTCCACTGAAAAATATTAAGTTGATATGCAAATGATGGGTCTCCGGGTTGGGGGAGAGCTACTGCCTCAGGTGGAGGAGTTTAAGTATCTTGGGATCTTGTTCACGAGTGAGGGAAGGAGGAAGTGGCGGGACACTCCCTTAGAGATAGGGTGAGGAGCTCTGTCACCCAGGAGGAGCTCGGAGTAGAGCCGTTGCTCCTCCACATCGAGAGGAGCCAACTAAGGTAGCTCGGGCATCTGTTATGGATGCCCCCCGGGACACCTCCCTCGGGAAGTGTTCCTGGCATGTCCCGCCGGGAGGAGACCCCAAGGAAGACCCAGGACAGGCTGGAGTGACTATGTCGCCCAGCTGGCCTGGGAACACCTTGGGATCCTCCCGGAAGAGCTGTTCATAGTCTTGATTCCGTCATCAGCCTCATTTTCTCAACTGAGAATGCGTTTAAGGATTTCTCATATTCGGATTAACACACCTAGATTATTGGATTGATAGTTGCATTACTCATGCATATATACGCTCCATCAGATTGGATCGGATTTTTGCATTCTGCACAGGCTCAAGATTTTTTTCCCGGGGCCGTGAGCCGGAAGTAGAAGGACGGCGGCGGCAGCAGCTTTCCTCCAAAATAACCGCAAGTAAGAGTGCCATAGTGCATCCAGTTTGTGTAATTATCATGCACAACATACACGAAATGTACAAAGATGTAGCTTCTCCTCGCTCTCCGTAAGGCATATTTCTCAGATGCCGAGGCAGCTGGTGACATAAATTGGTCAGCCGGAGGTTGCTCTATTATCGCTGGGCTGTCACTCATGACGTTCTGTTTACACATGCCGCTGCGGCTGCATTTCTGTTTATGGTATGTCGCGCAGCCTTTCGGCAGCCTGCTATTGCTGAAGCAATAGTGTCTTATGGCATGTCATCATGTTTGGGCTTAGGTATCGGAGTGGACGGGCTACACTTGTTTTTTCGATGGTCGATCCTGAAAATTTTGACCAATTTCAGACCGATACCGATCCTGAGTATCGTATTGAGCCACCCCTAGTTTAAACAGATACGTCAGGTTTATCTTCAACAACAGCAGCAGCAGCTGTCTGTCAGCCCCCTATAGAATGAAAATAGCCTATAATCCATATTTATTTCAGAATGATTTTCATGTATCAAAAACAGTTCTGAAATAAAAAGAGATGTGTATATAATATAGTTCAAATTCAGGAGAGCATTTCTGTTGCATGCAGACTGTGTGACTCAACACAACTCTCAATACAAGCAGAGAAATGTTTATATTTTCTGGAAATCAGAATATTGTATGGTTGTTGCGATTTAATCAGAAGGTTAAATCGCAATGGCCATATAGCTTCATATATGTATTTTTTCAACCAGTTTTGCGACCACCTGTGAGTCTTCAGTTGTGGAGATAAATTAGACCTGAATGCGGGACTACACAGGAGACAGTGAGCAGTAACCAAGTAACTGTCATGTTTTTCTTTTCACAAATATGGGAATGATAGTCAAAAATATCATTAAAATGCATAGTTTTATATAAAACGGCATAACATTTTTTCACCGGCCTATACAAGGGCCCAATTAGATTTCTTTTCATGGGGCCCAAAATCCCTGGTGGCGCCCCTGTGTACCAGTGCACCGTATGTACCAGGTAGTAGTTTTAAAGTCTCCTTTTTAGAGAGGGCACATAAATCCCTGGAAACTTGCCACTTCTTTAGTCTGAAGAAGTCATCTGGCCAGTGAAGCCCAGTGAGTAACATGGATCTTATTACAGAGCTACACGTGACTTAACTGCAGAGGCCATTATTTACTATATGTTTGTCACCTTTTGTATGTCGGTCCGTATATTTTGCTGGATAAAATAGCTACTCCATCTCGCACCTGTTGGCGCAAAAATAACAAACAAGAAAACTTCATCTCCCATTGGGCCCCAGGTGTGCAGCGAGAGCCTCAACTGTAGCACATTATACAGAACATTCCTGAACCATGACTCTCCTTCTCTCTACCATACACCCTACAGGCAAACAGAAACTGACACGATTTCAAACATGAGTGTGACTGAATGAGACTGTGCTTCAGGTCAAAACTGAAAGAGAAAGACAAAGCAAGTGAGAGTTTGTTTGTGCATGTGCTGCTTTTGCAGTATCAATGTCCAGCTCAGCACAGGCTGTTAGTGCAGTATCACATTGCCATCATTTATTCAACGCGGCCCAGAACGACAGAAAGGAGTGAGAGGGGATGGATGGAGGATGACAGATAGAAGCCTACCAGCAGGGAGACACTTCCCCTCACCTGCTTCTCTGTTAATAATGTGATTGAATCAATTGACATGTTTGCACCCAAATGCCTGAGGACATCTGATTATTGTTGAGGCCACACAAGTCTAGAATTTCATATCAGCCTACTGTACAGCTAACATTTACTTTGTTTAACACTGTTTTGTACACTGCGTTCTGTTGTCAATGCTGAGAACTTGTCAAATAACTTTTTGGACACAATGTTTGCTCTGAAACGACCCGAGTCCCAAATGACCTGAGTCTGATCCACAGAGGTCCTGAGTGATTCATCAAAGAACTATTTCAAAAGAAATCATACTCTGATCAGGTCCAGAGTTGTTGTCCTCATTTTTTCTTACTTTGAAAAACAGGAAAAAAATTAAACTCCTGGGATGGGGGAGTTCCATTTATTGAGATTGAGGGTCTCTGTCTAAGGACAGAGGATGTTTTTCACTGTACAGATTGTAAGGCCCACTGAGGCAACGTGACTGTGATTTTGGGCTATTAAAAAAAAACTGGCAGGTAACAAGTGCAAGACTTAAACAGGTTACAAGTTATAAATGTTTGCTCACCTTCTAGTTCTGGTAAGCACAGTTTTGAATCAACTGATTTAGGATCTTGTGGAGTAGACCAGGTAGCAGAGCATCGTAATAGTCGAGCCTGCTGAATATAAAAGTATGCATTAGACACTGTGTTGGCTTCCCATTAGCAAGCTTTATTTTTGAGATGATAAAAAGCAGATTTGGCAACATTACTCTGCATGACAAGTTTAAACCTGAGTCAAGAGGAAGTCATACCAAATCGTGTTTTTTCATCAGCCCTTATCATCATCATCATCATCATCATCATGATGTCAGGTTATTGAGGCACATTTCAACATGCCTGATCTCTTAAGAAAGCAGAGCTGAATAAAGGTGCATGTCTGCAGGGTACGACAGCTTCAAAGCAGCTCTTGCACACAAAAAAAGCTGGGTTTGGCATAATGTGTTTACAATTAGGTAAGTGGATGGAGAACTCGGCTCTTTCATATCTTCTCTAAAGACATTGCTGAGGTGAAGGAGATGATGAAATTCCAGGACACCAATGGAAAGAGATATCAGGGCAACACAGTGCATGACAAGAGATCTAAGACGGAGGGGGAGGTTCCAGCTTCACTGCCATAATAGTTTGGTGTGTGTGTATACACATATTTTTATATATATACATATATACATATATACATATATATATATACACATATATACATATATACATATACATACATATATATATACATATATACATATACATACATATATATATATGTATATATATGTATATATATACATATATATACATATATATATATGTATATATATATATATATATATACATATATATATATATATATATATATATATATATATATATATATATATATATATATATACATACATATGTATATATATACATATATACATATATACATATATATATATATATATATATATATATACATAAATATATATACATAAATATATATACATAAATATACATATATATATATATATATATATATATATATATATACATACATATATATGTGTGTGTATATATATATAACCAGGAACATAACTTCACGGTTGCAAAATTGCATGGGCTGGTGTGGACAGGCTCTGAGACTGACGAGGTCATTTGAAGATGCCGACACAATACAGAGATGAATTACAGCAAGAAGAATCGGAAGTATATATATATATATATATATATATATATATATATATATATATATATATATATATATATATATATATATATATATATATATATATATATATATATATATATATATATATATATATATATGTATAGCCATTGTGTAAATATTTACACAATGGCTTTTCATCTATGTATCTAATATTATTGTTCCAGGATAAGATCAACAAGTCAACATTAAACCACTTTTACAGCAAAATGTACGTGCCACAACTGTCAGCCCTTCTTTAACTTCATAAATGTAGTTGACAGAACAATCTCACCTCACATCTCATATCATACAGATTTAAGAATTGTACTGCGTTTGCATTTTTCTGAGCCTATAGAATTAAATTCAGAATGCAATGCAATGCTCCAGTGTGGAGCCTTGATGGGTACAGACACCAGTACACAAACCCAACAAGTTTGAGTTCAAATTGAGAACATCCAAAAAAGTGAATTTGCAATAATCTACACCTTGATAACTGTGATGGGCACTGTTCATAGTTTGTTTTCAATTCAAAATGATTAATTGAGTAAAGAATAGTGGACGTAACTGATAATTTAACTGTTAACTGGGGCCTTGCATATAAAAATGAAATTTTGGATACACTAAATATTGGTAATATTTGGAGCAAAACTTAATGTGTATAATGTTCTGCTCCTTGGTTTCAAAGAGTGTTCAACCACAGTGGGCCTAAGAAATGGGTGGTTGAGACTCCACCCATCATAGTCATCTGCTGCTCCTATTCTCTACATCTGGAAGACAGATCACCCATAGGCCACTAGATGCAGTAGATGACGTCATCCAGTGGTTCCACCCAAACAGGAAGGCTGTGTTTAAATGTGTGTGTGTTTATAATGTTTGTGAGTGTGTAACAGGCTAGGTTATTACTTCTCCCTAGCTAAGGGGGACTGGAAAGAGAATGTATGTGTGCGTGAGTGTTCAAACCAACAGTGTTTCTGTTAGTGGCATGAACAATTGTTACAAATCCACAAGACCTAGGACAAGCTGCCTCAGTCCAGGCTCATTTAAGATGGACTGACCTTTAAGGTGATTCTGCTATACTGATTTTGGTGACAAGGAGCTGCTCTGATTTAAGTCCCTCTAAAACGTTTTATAGGAGAAGCCCCGAACAAACACACATATGCATGCACACATATGCACAGGTGAAAACATTTGAAAAGCCCATTGTTCAGTTTCAGTGATATAAGCAGGCCAAAGGCATTCCACTGCTTGCTTTAAACTCACACTCTGCTGCCAGCCATAATTACCAAGTCCAAAACAAACACAGCTAAATATAGGCACACACAAATACACTTCCACTCAGATGGAAACACACTTCTTCTAAGAACAAAACTGCCTAGACACACGGCAGCTCTCATTACGGCTTCTGTTTGGAGTTTGTGGAATATGTTTTAATAATATATCAGTCACAGGGGCTGTTTTATGTGGACTAAATTCTTTGACACTTTGCTGATAACACTGTACTTTTTGAAAAAGGACTTTTTACTTACTATGTAATGTATTTTAACACTGTTGTACCAGTGCTGAACCTTCAAAGACTTTGAGCAATCATTGGGGTGCCTGAATCGCCTGTATTTATTTAGTTTTTCCTACCCAATCCCAGTAGTCAGGATCAAGTGCCCTAAATAATTTGATTAAGGATAACTTGAATCAAATTATGTTATTTCAGTCTTGCTATCTAAATTCCCATTTTTACATTTGCTTTGTCTGAGAATGGATGAATTTACAAGATCCTTTGTAAAAAGTCAAGTCAAAGTCAAGTCAAGTCAAACTTTATTGTTATAGACCGAATCAAAATTGTGTTTCCCTCAAATCCCTGGTGCAAACAGCAATAAATATGAACATATACAAATATTAAGTATAAAATAAAATGAAATAAATTTAAGAACTGTAAGAGTCTCAGTGGAGGGCAGGATGGACTGCATGATCAAAGGTGACATCATTCAAGAATCAGTCTTCTGACATCTTCTGGATGTTTGGATTACACAGTAAATCACAACAGCTTGTCTTCCAGGACCTTCACGAGGCCTTACAGCACTAAGCTGAAGAAAAAAAACAGACGGAGCAGAGAAATGAGAAAGCACAGACTAAGGGACATAAAGGGTAGAGCAAGTGAACAGGGAGTTTGGAAAGAAACAAAAAGAAAAAGCTCGGTAAAAAGCTGAAGCTGAGGAGGAAAGTAAACAGCTACATACCAACTGCAACAGAACAAATATGACAGCACTTCTTACCACAGTGTTACAGTCCTAATCTGGTCTTAAGGGAAATATGCTTCCGTCTTCAACAGACATGAAGAGGTGAGGGGACAGAGCAGTGTGTTGGAGAGGACAGATGGCGGTGGTAGAGCGACTTGCTTGCTCTGGTTTGGCCTGAGTTTCAGAGGGTGGTCCGACAAATGAGAGGATGTTGATATTCCCCACAGGAAGACAGACAAACAAAAGGTCTGCTAGACTGACACAGAACACATTCTGGATAGAACAGACCAATATTTCACACGGGACACAGTCAGTGTTCAGAATGTACTGATGTTCAACACCAGCCCTACCTAAGAACTACTTCTTTGCAGATTCAGTAAATTTTCATGTCATGTCATGTCATGTCATGTCATTCTCCGTAACCGCTTATCCCTTTCCATGGGGTCACAGGGTGTTGCTGCTGGAGCCAATCCCAGCCTTGTCTCAGGGCGAGGGTAGGGTGCTCCCTGGACAAGTCGCCAGCTCATCGCAGGGCCCTCACTGATGAGCAATGTGGGGTTCAATATCTTGCTCAAAGACACTTCGACATCCAGCCCAGCCTTGCCCAGAGCCGGGATTTGAACTAGCGACCTTTTGATCACTAGTCGACCTGCTCTACTGGCTGAGCTGAGCCCCTCAGTAAATTGTATTACTGAAATTAGTTTGTTGATAAGTTAATTGACATGACAAAATTCAACAACAATGTTAATGATCTAATGTTTTTGTCATTTATTTGACTATAAGGCAAAGAATCATTGTCTGTCTTTCTGTATGTTACTTGCATTTCCTGAGAACCATTCATCTGATCTACTTCACACTTGGGAAGTGTGTTGCTGATGACCCAAGGAAGTACAGTGTTTAATATAACTTGTTTAATATAAAATTTAAATAAACAGTGAAGAGTACTCTGTGCAGTATTGGTGGCATGGCTTCATTGTTCTGCACACTGAAGCTGGGCTCACACGTGATTCCTCTCACATTGAGCGAGACAAGTATGGTGCAACAACTTACAGTAGTAATTAGGGATTTAACGGTTACCGGTGTCATGGTAAACCATGGTAAAATTCCCAGCGGTGAAGGTTACCGTTTAAGTTTTAATTACCATGGTAACGGCCACAGTCGATAACCATGGTGTGGAAAACTTGCAAGATACTTTTAAGTCCAAGTCTCACTACGCAGGCGCAGCGTACAACGTGCGCTTGTTACGTAGTGAAAAAGACATGGCGGAGGGAGGACGTGATAGTAGCGGCCCTCAAGGCATTTTTCCACTGTCAAAGGAAACCAAACACATCACAACACATCCAATTTACTGACTTATTTGCGTGACCATCACCCTCAACTGTTCAGCAAATGCAAGGTAAACTAACCTTAACCTCGGTGCATGATGTATGTGTATGTCAAGTTTTCATAATTAATTAATAATTGATTTAACAATAAGCCTATTTGTTTTGATAAAAAAAAAAAAAAAAGATCCAACCAGCAGTCATTTTGACACAGCAGGACAAGAACATGTGTAACTAATAACTGTAATGATAGTTCCATGCCATTAAAGTGTCATAAACCATGTTTCAGTTAAGCATTTTGACGAATATCACAGGGCGGCTGTAGCTCAGCGGGTAGAGCAGGTCGACTAGTGATCGGAAGGTCACTGATTCAAATCCCAGCTCCGGGCAGTGCTGAGCTGTATGTCAAAGTGTCCTTGAGCGAGATACTGAACCCCGCATTGCTCACTAGTGAGGGCCCTGCGATGAGCTGGCGACTTATCCAGGGAGTACCCTACCCTCACCCTGAGACAAGGGATTGGCTCCAGCAGTAACACCCCGTAACCCCATGGAAAGGGATAAGTGGTTCGGACAATGACATGACGAATATCACATTAGAAATTTTGTAGAAATGGCAAAATTCGAAGAAAAAAAAACTTCCTCTAATTCACAAAAGAATTATACACCCGCTTGAGGTGATTTTTGTTTTTTGCCAATCAGTTAATGCACAGAATATTTGATGGAAACATATTTGCCAAATAAACAAATAAACATTCAACCCACATGACTGATCAGCTGTTTCAGCTGTTTGATGTATGCATTAATCATCACACATTTTTTCGTCGTCGCCGAAGTAAAATGCTGCTTGCACACTGTTGAATCAGTTTGTGGAATATAGTACAATTTCTTTATTATGTAATTGATAATATATCAGTTACAGGGGCTATTTTATCTGGACTAAATACTTTGACACTTTTTTGAATAAGGACTTTTTACTTACTATGTAATGTATTTTAACACTGTTGTACCAGTGCTGAACCTTCAAAGACTTCAATGGGGTGCCTGAATCTCCTGTATTTATTTAGGTTTTCCTACCCCATCCCAGTAGTCAGGATCAAGTGCCCTAAATATTGATTCAGGAAAACTTGAAATCAAATTATGTTATTTCAGTCTTGCTATCTAAATTCCCGTTTTTACATTGGCTTTGTCTGGGAATGGATGAATTTACAAGAACCTTTGAAAAAACTCAAGTCACGTCAAACTTTATTGTAATGCTGTTACATGTACAGGACATAGAATCAAAATAGTGTTTCCCTCAATCCCTGGTGCAAACAACAATAAACATTTAAAAATATTAAGTATAAAATAAAATAATAAAAAATATGTACAAGTGCAAATGAGGTTTGTAAAAGAGTTTAAGAGTTTGTAAAGTTAAGTGGCTGGTGCCATTTGGTTTGTGCATGGTGAAGATGCTGGGAGTGGTGGGGGTGGGAGGTCAGTGTCCAGAGTTTATTGAGGCAGAGGGCAGGCAAGGAGGGGGGGGGAGAGCAGGAAGGGAGTTCAACATCTTGATGGCCTGGTGGATGAAGCTGTCTCTCAGTCTGCTGGTTTTTGCGACAGTCACTCACAATGCTGAGTGCTTTGCAGGCCAGGCGTGTGCTGTAAATGTTCTGGAGGGGGGCAACGATGATCCTCTCAGCTGCTCTTACTATGCAGGGTCTCACCTCACAGTGATGCAGCTGGTCAGGATGCTCTCAGTGGTTCCACAGAAGAAGGTGTGCATGATGGGAACTGGCGCTCTGGCTCTTTTCAGTCTGCGGAGGAAGTAGAGGCACTGCTGAGCTTTTCTGGCCAGTGAAGAGATGTTGCTGCTCCAGGAGAGGTTCTCTGTGAGGTGCACGCCCAGGAACTTGGTGCTGCTCACTCTCTTGCTAACAGCAGCACCATTGATGGTCAGTGGGGGGCTGTTGGGTGGAGGCTCTCCGAAAGTTGGCAACAATCTCCTTCGTCCTCTCCACGTTGAGAGAGATTGTTGTCTCTGCACCACTCGGCCAGTTAGCTCACCTCATCCCTGTAGTTTGACTCATCATTGTCATTGATGAGCCCCACCACAGTTAGTGTCGTCCGCAAACTTGATGAAGAGGTTGGTGTTGTGTGTTGGTCTGCAGTCATAGATCAGCAGGGTTGACGCGCTTTTCGGCCTGAATAGCACAGATTGGACAGATGCTCGGATTGGTCAGATGCCTTCATGTCTTGTTCTGCCTGCGCCCCCCTCTGTCCCTCCCTCCTCCACGCGTGCACACATTACGTTTCACTGATGCTGGAAATATTCAGCACACTCCTCTGCAGTTGCAGGAGAAGACGTTCATTTGGTTACAATGGCAGAGAAAATGCAGCCAGCGTTACTTGTAACAACTCACCCCACTAAACAGGCAAGGAAAAGAAAACCTGAGGCAGAAATGTCTGCGACGAAATAGGCTCTGGATAAAGAAAGAAGTCAGACCCCCGGCAACGTTGGTGCGGCGTTTGAGTGGTGGAGACAACGGGGGCATGTGAAGGGCCTGAAAAGTGATGCAGATGTTGCTCTCTTTCTGTTGGACAGGTAATGATTTGTTTTGTTTCGGGGGGATTTGTTATTTTCATGAAATATGTATGGTTTGCCAACTTGGCTACATTTGTAGCACGTATTAGCCCAATGCTAACTTTAGCTTTTTTGTGTGTTGTTTTTAGCTATGAGAATGGCCAATGAGTCGGCACAGTTTCCACTGGATACGGGTCCGCTGCGTTGCGGCTCCAATCCGGTTTTGCTCCGCCCTCCAGCACTCCCCACCGGCTGCGGTTTGAGTCCGCTACGGCGCAGTACGGTAGACAGCTGGCCTCACAACATGTGCTGGTATCAACACGGAGTGTTTTATTTTGAAAAGTAACCGGATGTTGTTATTTTGGCGCTTTACTTCCTGTCTGCTCCGTACTAAATTCAGCTGAATTGCTGCGTCGTGTTCCGGCATCTCCTTCTCCCTGTTGAGTCCCACTGCCAGATGCGTGTTCAAGTTTGTGGGGGTGTGGCTTTGGACGGAGTACTGACAGGATGGGGGAGGGGTGGAACTTAGAGGAGGTGCCACTTTCAAATCTTGCTAGCTCGCTCACTAGCTCTACAGGATTGTAGACCCTAGCTTTAAGGAACTACGACTTGAATTTAGGAATGTGCGACATATAGTGAACAAAATGACGACCAGCCTGATATTGTGAAATGTATACTATCGACTATCTATGAAAGTATCACTGATAAATAGAGCTGATATTAGCCATATGAACTTGAGATGCAGCATGTTTATAACTGCATACAGTTGGTTTGGGATCATCAAATAAACACGGAAAAAGAGCTGCAACATGCTATTGTTGGGCTACTGACATCAAACTGCTTCACCTGGGTAGAGCCCCACAGTGTAGACTAGAGAACAGAACATTTCATCAAAGCTGTGGACATTTCTTTACAGTTCCAGAGGAAGACAACACAATCCCAGTCTGCAATATACATATCTTCTGCAGGAGGTCAAAGAGAAGTGAAGAAGTCAACAAATATTATTAGAGCCGGGGAATATTAAATAACTTTTGATTTTAATTAATTCTTTTAATTACTAAATCATAATCTGGACTTTATTCACACCTGACATTACCATCAGGTGTGAATAAACTTTTTTTTTTTTTATTCAATTGTAAAATACAAAAATGTGGAGTAATCAGTTATCTTATCAGCAGGCATGAAAACAGGTCAGGGGTGAAAAAGGTGAGAAGAATTTGACACCTCGTGGTGGGGGGTGCGGGGGCATGCTCCCCGCAAGAAAATTTTGAATATTTCATATTTAAAAGCATCAATCTGATGCATTTTGTGACATCACATTATGCTATACAAGAAATGAGACTGACAACACAACTTTAACAGTGCAATCTGCCACAGAATGAAAAAAGCAAACCCTTAAAGAGTGTGTTCTGACAAGATGAATATGGGTTTTGAAGAAGTTACTGTCTCTCTGCTTCGAAGAAAGGTGCTGGCTACAGTGTGTTGATGCTATGACCTGCACCTTCTTCTTGTGCACTTTTGTTTGACAGTGTGCCCGCAGTGCATGGCTGCCCTTGTTTGCATAGTTAATAGCAATTTTTAAACTGGACAGCAAGCCGCCAATTTGGCAGTCCTTTTTGTGACTAGGTCCGCGGATTTAGACAGCGAGCGGTATATTTGAGGGTCTGTTTTGGTCCGCAAATTTGCCGCCTCGGTACACATTTTTCCACCTCCATTGCTAAAGTTATCTAAATCCGAGCCGTCGACGTGCCAGCCACTGCGTGAGATGACATGAACTGTTGTGCGACTCACAGCCGGGGAGTTTTAAAACCAGGAAACAGCTGATCACAGCAGTCAGTCCATCACTTCACCTGCAGACATCAAGATGAGCAACTGGACAGCCGCTAAGATCCCGGAGATGCTAGCATCTCCTCGGTCTCTGAGGCTGTCTTCGTTGTCCGCTTGTTGTTGTAGCGGCAAACTACTAACGGTCGCTACTTTTTCTATTTGGTTTCAAAATGGCAAATTTCGCCGAAAGGTGAGTGATTTTCATGTCTGTATCAGTATTAGGCATGAGAAGCAGGTAATTATTGGCAATGGCTATTGTGTGAAAAAAAAACATCACACATCCCTGCTTTCATTTTACAGCTGTGCACTGTAGAAAGACAAATAAATGAACCCTGAACCTTGAAAAAACCTTGTTCTTTCGTTTGCCTCCAAGAACTCTTTGTTTCCATGACAACTACACACAAAACTCACCCCTCAGTTTGCAGCATATGTGTGTGTTTGTGTGTGCGCGCGCATCGCCCGTGCGAGTCATGCATATGTCAGAGTATGTGTGCGTGTTTATACAAGTGAGATGGATGGATATTCAACATTCAGGATTAATAAAAAAGACTGAATTGTGTTAGATGGAGGACAGGAGTGTTTGACAGGGGTGACAATAGAGGTATGGAGAGCAGGCAGCTACAGGCAGCAAAACAGATGTTGCTGTCTGCTATGTTAGACCTCGGGACACCGATTCAAGCCACCATCAGAAATGCACAGATGTCCCTCACAATCCCACATTCCTTTCCTTTCACACCTTCCATCAATTACTCAGATTCTAACAAACTTTAACATCTGTTCCTGAACCTCCTGCCTCCATATCAATTTCTGTTTGTTTTGTTCTTCCGGAAGCTGGGCTTACTTTTCATTCTTCTGTGTGGTTTGCAGTTGATCCATTGACTCTTTTAAAGTAGTCAGAGGCAAATGTAACCTCTTCAAAAATGGAAAGGATTTGGATGATATTGGATGATTTCAGCAGCTGCTCTGTCTGCAAACATCAGATCACCCATGAAGCAGGTTAACTCTTTCTCTCACTGCAAATATTGTGTACACAAGCTCTACAGCAAAGATTGTTAGTTTGCTGGCTGCTGGGGTTTAGGAACTCATTCTGAAACTCAACACAGTTTAGATGAGCAACAGTCTTAATGTATTCTAAATCGTTAGGCCATAGACCACCCACAGTATTTCACCAAATAAACTAAAAACAATTGCTTTTCTCTGGAGTCTGGGCAGCACAAACATCTTTTTCGGGACAAAATCTTCTGAAGTCGGTATCTATCTATCTATCTATCTATCTATCTATCCATCCAAAGAAAATCTATCTTTCCACATTTTTTAATATAGCACTGATTTCATGCCTGGATCATTGCACCAATACCAAGTTGATCTGATGTTTGAGATGAAAACTGTGTCCTTTCTAACTCCTTATCAAAGGTACTAAATGTTGAGCTTTCAACATTTGCAAGTAACTGAAGTTGTAAAGAAAACTCAGAGATCTGTAATCCACTGCCAAAAATGCGACAGATTTTACCAGCAGCTCAATTCATGTATCCAAACTGTTCATTGAAATCCTTCTGAAACATTGAGATAACGGCCTAACTAGGCTGCTTAATTCAATACATTGCAAGATTCATTTTCTAATACTCGTTATGAATAAATAGTCTACAATGGTATAAATTTTCACTAAAATCAACAACTATCAACAAGTTTGTGAATCTAACCAGACATGTTATATTGACTTTCAATATTGTTTTTCTGACACATTTCTATTTGGAAAAAAAAAATAGTTATAGTTGACACCACTACTACTATTACTCCACTTTGTGCCACCAACATATTACCATTTCCTTCAGGTCACAGAGCTGAGCCTCCATTTTAAAGACATTTTAACATTCATGATAACCTTTGAAAAACACAGGATGTCACTGTTTTATGCAATAGAAGAAAAACATGCACACATCATAACATATGGAGAGGTTTCACTGGTGGAATATCATTTCAGTTTTGGCACACGTCCAGCAGAGCAGGCATAAATAAATAAACAGAATCAATCAATCATTAAATTTAAAAAAAACTAGTACTGTAACTCTGACTTGAATGCACTTGGAGGCATAAACTGGGGTAAAGCGAGGTCTCCCTCCAAGATACAATTCACATGAAGCTGATCCCAGACCACCACAACCAAGAACACCACATCTCAGCATGAATTAAAAATTACATTTTCATTTTTGTAGTGAGCTGCTCTTAACAAAGTGGGAATCACATTTTGCTGGGTCACAAAGCATCATTAATTGATGACATTCTGGTCACAGTTGTTTATGCAAAATTGGTTTATTCAATTTTTTTTCTTGTTTTTCTTTTTTTCTGAGGAGGCTAACTGGGGTTCCACACTTTGGGAACCTCAGCTACAGGTTTCCTTGAATAACTGCACTGCAGTTACTTGAAACAAGAGCCAGACATTTCAAAAAGTCAATGAGCAAATGATGAAGCCCCACTGTGTGAACTCCACAGTGGCTTCAACAGCCAAAAGTACTCTTTCTTTAATACTGTGGAAACAATGTAAGTACCGGGCTACATCGCAGATGAAGCTAACCTTCACAGTACACTATAGTTCTCTCATTTGATCATTAGCAGGCCTTCCGGAAAAGCCGATATACATGGGAAAACAAAAAGACGCTCACGATTTTAATTTCGGTGTCATTTAACACCAGTGTGTGTCAAAGCAGATGAGTCAGTCCAACTATTAGCCACTATGATAACAAAAGCAGAGCGGAACGTACCGTAAAGGAAGCTCCGCTGAACACCGCTCCTATCTCCTCCTCTCACTATGTGATTTCTCCCGGAGAAGTAAATGAGGGTTCCCCTTTTTTCCTGCCAGACCTCTGTCCTGTGGTTATTCTCTTTCAGCTTTTTTTCTCCTTTGCTCTGGATGGAAAACGTTGTTCCCACTGTAGTCAGAAACGGGGCGGGTCCCGAGCTTTTGGACAATCGGTCTGACCATCCGACTATCGATATGACAACAACCTACTGCCTTGAGCCAATGACATTCTGTTCCCAACACAGAGCTGTGTGCTTATTGGTTGGCTCGGGTAAAAACCTCCCACTTGAAACTATTACGGCACCGGGAGGAGAGCTCCAGTCACTATAGCAAAGAAATATCTTTAATCAGAAGAAAAAACACACAGAAGCGTTTATTTGTCATCAAAAGCATGTGCGAATAACAGAAATTCCCATTTTCTGTAATGATTATTATTCATTTGAAATGAAATGAGTGAGCTGTAAGCCGTGAACCCAATTACAAAGAATTGAAAGTATTTTAATTCCATTCGACACTATTCATTGACAATTTCATTATAGTATAAAGTACCTCCATCATAGTTTCCTCAAGTCCAGGTTACCATCTTCAAATGTCTGATGAATGTCAGACATTCTAAAAGTCAGTGATCTTCAGTTTATGGTGTTAGAACAGTGAGGGAAAATAGCAAATCTGAGAAGATGGAACTTGGTCATATTTTTCATTCTTATGCTTGAAACACGGTTTACACACGTAGGTTTATTATAGATAGTTGCAGATTCGTTTTCTGTTAAAGGAGAACTTCGGTCGATTTAATCATGCAGCTTCATTGCTTAAGCTACCCTTGGCTTGCCAGCACCGAAGACATTTGGTCCAACCATTACAGGGCTCCGTGAATGGAGAGTTAGCATTGACAGCTACCAGCATTGGGTCAAACTTTACACTGTGTTTTAAGCTTCTTAACATGCTCCACATCTCCAAAAGTTATGCAACATCAACAGCCACCTTTCAACACAGCACTGTAGCGTGTATGACTCAAAATGAATTAAAAAGTAGTTAAAACAGTGTGTTTGTGCAAGGACATACATACCAGTTTGTTGAAATGTGTGTCTTCCGGTAGCTAGACCAAACTAGTCAATCCGTCGAGCGTGTGCTTAATCCCTCGCTGGCGGAGACAGAAATGTATTCCAGCATTTTCATTTTTCTGTTCAAAATGTACATGTCCATATTACAGCCTGTCATGAGCCATGAGCCTGTTGAGCACACGCTCAACGGATTGACTAGTTCGGACTAGCTACCAGAGGAAACGGATGTCAACATACCAGTATGTGGCTACTTGCACAAACACACTGTTTTAACTACTTTTTTATTCATTTTGAGTCATACACGCTACAGTGCAGTGTTGTAAGGTGTCTGCTGATGTTGCATGACTTTTGGGGTGAGATGTGGAGCATGTTAAGAAGCTTAAAACACAGTGTAAAGTTCTGACCCTATGCTGTTAGCTGTCAATGCTAACGCTCCGTTCACAGAGCCCTGTAATGGTTGGACCAAATGTGTTCACGTCTTCAGCACTGGCAAGTCAAGGGTAGCTTGAGCAATGAAGCTGCATGTTTAAATTGACCAAAGTTTTCCTTTAATTGACTGATTATTTAGACCAGGCAGACCCCATTGGAAGCAGTTCCTGTGTGATCCTTTAAAGTGATCCCCCATGCTGATGGAAAGTCAGGTAAAGTTTTGTTTTAAAATGTCAAAATGAATTGATTTGTAAAGATGTTATTTATAAATCATATCTAATCGAATATATTTAAATCATCCAAAATCACAGTCTCATTGCCTCAGTGGGCTCTACAATCTGTAAAGTGAACAACATCCTCTGTTCTTACATCCTTAGTTTGAGTGAGGGAAACTTTCAATGATGAAACAAAGAAAATCTTTTAGCAGGGGTAAAAGATGGAAGAAACCTCAGGGAGATTAACAGAGGAGCAATCCCTCTCCGAGAACAGACAGGCATGTAATAGATGCCACAGTACAACAAAATTACAGATTTACAGAATTCACTGAACATCTGATACAAGTAAATTATTCAAAATATATTTGAGGAATGTGGCTCCAGTAGGATGACTGTGCAGCCTAAGGCATCACCAAGCCAAGCCACACAACCGCCACTCCTCCATGGGGACCTGGATGTGGACAGGCCACACAAATTAATACCCCTGAAACCCAGTTCATACAGGTTGCACGCTGACCCTTTTGGCTTAGCACCTCCAGTGAGGATTTCATCTAAAACAGGGTGAAAATTTCATCTTTCTAAGTTTCAGTTTGGGATTTTGGATTCTTAGATTATACTGTACAAGCTGCATGGAGCCATTTCATGATTTAGTTGTTGTTTTTAAATCCCCAGCTACGGTTGTTTCCAAGGATACTGCATGTATCTGCAAACAATACTGTTTGTAGACTACTAAACCTCATTCAACATTCCATCTGCATGGCAGTGAGTAGATGGTTACTGAATTTTCATTTTTGGCTGAACTTACCCTTAAATTTTGAGTGTAAACTGTTCTGCATCTGATTATTTTTTAAATTTTCACCATATTTTCTGTATTCTCCATAATAAAACAGCCCATGCACACTTAGCAACAGTGAGTTTACCTTTAAAACCACCAGAACATCACTGACACCATCTACAGAGCATCAGTGACATCAGTGAAGTGAGATGTCTGCACAGAGTCCAAAGCTATGAAAAGACAACACCCACCCAGACACAGTCTGTTCATCCTGCTGCCATCTGACAAAAGATACAGAAGTAGCTGCCGCTGTGCCACCAGACTACAGAGCAGACTCACTCCCCATGCTGTGAGATTCCTGGACTCATCTTCCCCTGTCTACTACAGAAATATTTTTTCTTGTGGAAGGGAGTACAGCTTACAACCCTGTTGTAGAATGACAAATAAATGTACCTTAAACTAACTTACATGGCCCCAGAAGTGCTGTGTGATATTTGAATTTTTTTTATGACTATACAACATGCTGGAACAAAAGTGAACGAAAAGTGAGTGTAAGACCTGAAAAAATATAACATTTTCCAAATGAGCGTCTTACAATGAGCATAAGGGTTAGGGTTAGTACAGGTGTGGTTTTTATACCCAGATTTACTTTACAGTGAACATTGCTCCATTTAACACATTTCCCAGATAGCAAAATTTGATTGTATCAACATTGAGATATTGTCAGGCTGAAGCTTGTAATCAACATTGATGTCAGATATTGAAATAAACATTGAAAGTTCTCGCTATGATCAACATTGAAATAATGTTGAATGTCCAATCAGTTCTGACAATGAATCAACCTTGATTCAACTATGATTTGATCAACATTGACATAACATGAAATGGCCAATCAATTCTGACAATGAATCAACCTTTATTCTATGATATGATCGACATTGAAAGAATGTAGAATTAAATCAACATTAATTCATCTATATACATGCATTGCATTATACATTGAAACAGGGTTATTTTTAAAGGGGCATTTCAACACTTTTCAACCTTTCTTTGTGTCACTCCCTCAAGGAAATACATGGGACAACGATACTTCAGTAACAGATGACTTTATTCCACTCCTTCATCATAAACCTTCCTTCGTCGAACTGTTAAATGCAAAGTGTATCATTTTAAGACAAAATTTGTGTGTGACAGAAATACAGAATATAACCACATATGCACGATACAACATGACAGAAATAAACGTACCTCGCTGGCTGCACACAACCGAGAGGGAACGAGTATACTTCAGAAATATTTTGAGCAGTAAATACCTCTGCAAACTTAAGGTTAAAACTTATTTTTGGAGGCTTGCACACTTCTCCTGCTTTATAACCTTCTTGTTCACTCTTTTCTTCCTGAGTGACGTATCGTGATCAAATTCGTTCTACTTGCAACTCAGGTTGAAAACAAGTTCTTACTCATTCTAAAATTATTATCCATGAAAATGAACAGAACAAAAATAAAATATATAACAAATCATTAAATGATTACATGAATAATATTAGTGGCAGTTAAATTTTGTATGTTTTAATATGCCTCATTAAAAGCCCCATTAGATTATTTTAATTCTTTTTAAGAAACCAAGGTTGAGAACAGCTGCTTTACTGCATGTTCATGAACAAAACCCCCCTAACAAAACAGACCATTATTCAATAAGTTATTTATTATATATTCAAAAGCAATTACGCTTTTGTACTTTTTTTTTTTAGCACACACCTTTTCATCTTTCATCAGGTTTCCTGCCTGGCTTAGGTGGAGAATTATCTATTTGCCCTGAAAATCCAGGGGACACAAACATTACAAATAGGACCCCAGTTCAATATGAACTGAACATAAGAGCACAGTAGCTTTAAAGCAGGCATGTCCAAACTATTCTATAAAGGGCTGGTGTGGCTGCAGGTTTTCTCTTCAACCAAGCAGCAGCACACCAGACCTGAACCATTTAATCAACTTATCTCAGTCTTCAGAAACTTGATTGTTCAAACTGTGTGCTCTTGACTGGTTGGAACAAAAACCTGCAGCCACAGCGTTCACACTGGTTCGGTTCTCCAATAATACAGCCCCGATACTACCTCCATAGGTGGATCAGGGCCAGAGTGAAATTTCACCCCTCACTGCCTCCGATAGATTCACACTGAGATGAAGGTGGAATTGGTGTACTAAAGCCACACCCAAAAGCCAGTGTGAATGTGGCTTTTGTTGATTAATTGTAGAGCATTTCAACATTGAAAATTCATCATCTGTACTACACTGATCCAACAACAGTTTTTCAAATGTTGAAATGTTAACTGTGATTAAACATTGCATCAACATATATTTTTCAACCTCAAACAAAAATAACCAGTCTGACCAAAATCCAACATTGAATTAATGTCTTTTGCTATCTGGGTTGCGGCATGCTGCTTTCGATAACATAATTGCAGATCTCTGAGAAGGTAATGCTGTACCTGGTGGGTGAAGACACTGTATGTATGCTGTGATGGGACAGGGTAGTGGGGATATTCAAATGATCAGTCAGTGACGTTGGAAACCGATGCCAAATATGACTTGCTCATCTGGAAACTGCAGGGATACACTGTGAGAAATCTGTGTCTCACTCAGAAATGCACAGATGGTCTTTTTTTCCTTTTTTTTTCAACATTTATATGAGTGTGGCAGCACCATAGACCCAAAATAACACCAGATCCCAGAAAAGGTGAGTTTTTCATAGTATGGGACCTTTAAGACCTGTACCCAGACTTCATAGAAACTGCAAGACTGGCTGTGATTATCAGAGTTCATCACTGGATGAAGGCAGTGGAGAGGTAAACCATTAAGCCACCTCTGATGGCTGGAGACCCAACAGAGGTGTTTGCAGTTTGCTGTTTGCAATCCAATAATAGACATGGATCAAAAGAAGCAAAACAATATGGAATATCACCTCATACCTCTTTGCTCACTACATACAGATAAAATACAGCTTAGAATTTTTTTTTTTATACAAAAATGCCTTGAGAAGCAGGTAGTCATTCGTTATCGTATCAGCTGAAAAAGAAACATAGTGTGCAGACTAATTGTGTTGCATGTAAAGTTTAAAACAAATAATCACTTCTAAATGTGCACAATACAAAAAAATTACAGTTATCTGTGAGGAGAATTCACTTCATTGCAGAGGCCAACACCATGGTCCTCGGCTTTTGCGATGAATTGAATTCTCCTCACAGATTACTGTTGTAGAGCATAGATTTTTTTTTTGGCTTGGACTCATATGGGATGTGTCAGTGACTTTGTACTCCACGCCAGAATGAAAAGAATGTCCATTATTTGCTTGTGGATTGTGTTAGTTTATTGTCATCTAGAATGGCACCAAATAGAGTGCATTTATCCACCAAGGCCCTCTAGTTCTCTTTAATTCAATTTACTCTCATCTAATATCAAATAAAACATATTCAAATCCACTTGGTCCAGATTAATATGTGGATCTGCATCAAGTTAAGCCTGCTGACATTCCAACTGACCAACAAACAAACTGAAAAGGGCAAAAAACAAAACAAAAGGCTCCTTGGGGTGGTGAAAGTCTGAATATAAACTGGTAATAAATCTACTTCTAAACTGCATGGTGCAAAAGTTGTACCAAAACCCATATAGCAGGCCCTCACTGCCTTTGGCATTTTAAATGTGAAACAAACTCTTACAGGGAGCAACTTCATGGCTTAGTAAAATACTTTAGTATATCATGGTGCTCAATTTCAACTGACTAGGGAGAGTTCTAATTTCTTGAGTTCTCTACAAAGCTGTGTTAATAATGTCACTTGAAGAAACAGGGAAGACTTGTAAGAAAGACTTAATGATGTCCATTATACTGTGGGTTAGGGTTAGGGGTTAGGGTTCATACATGGAGCCAATAGAAAATGTTGTACATTAAGGAAATGCAAGGCAAGTTTATTTCTTACAGCACACAAGGCAACTCAAACTATTTTAATGGGGTATAAAAATTCTATTAAAATAAATTAAAAATTGCATTTAAAATACAAAAAATAGGAAGCAATCAAGAAACAAAACATTAAATCAGTAAAATATTAAAAGGTAAGAGCCCCCATTTCATACACACTGCAAGAGCTTATGCAGCGATGCAGCCAACCAATAAAACTCTGAGACTTAAATTTCCCTTTGTGGGATCAATAATTGTCTAATTGCCTGTTGGACCATATGTGAGTACGTGCCTTTGCTTTCTAAAATTAGTTTCTTATTCTGAGCATACTGTCTGTGGCTATTGTATTTGGAGTAATTAAATAATTCCTGTAAGTAAGTAAGTAGTTACTGTGGATGTGGTTGGGATTCTCTGGGATTACTAGGTGACTGTGGTTTTCCTCCCTCTCTGACTTTGTGAGAAAAGAAGGGCTGAGCTCAGAGATTTCCGCTTTTCACTTTTAACTGCTGCGGGTTAGTCACATTACTACCACAATCATGAGGGTTCAAATAAAAGGCATGGGAAAGTCAAGTTAGCAGGTGCAGAGGAGGGCTACAATTACATATGATCAGGATCAGAATCAGAGTTCCTTCATTAGTCCCACAAACGGGGAAACTGGTGTGTCATGGCAACCAGAGGACAGTTCAATTTCACAGTAGACAATAATAATAATAAAAAATAAACTATTTGATAAAAAGCTAAGAAATAGAAATAAACACGTATATATGTACAAATATAAACAGTGTAATTAATAGTGTATTGTGGCAGTGTATTGTTATTGATAAATAATGAAAATGGTTATGTAAATTGCCTAGTGGCTTATGTATGGAGTTTTTATTGCACAGAGCAGGGTGCAGTGCTGTTTGCAGATTCTGACAGCAGCAGGAAGAAAGGACTGTGAAACTTCCCCTTCACACACAGGTGTATCAGTCTATCACTGAAGGAGCTGCCCACTGCTGTGATAGTGAGCTGCAGGGGGTTGGACTCCTTCACCAGCAGCGATCACAGCTTGTCCATCATCCTGCTCTCTCCCACCACCTGCACTGGGAGGGCATCCCAGGATGGAGGTAGCCTTCTTGATAAGTTTATCAAGTCTCCTCCTGCCTGCTGCCAAGATGATGCTGCCCCAGCAGACTACTCAGAAATAGGTAAGTTTATCAAGTCTCTTCCTGTTTGTTTGTTGATATGGGTATGGTGGAGTTGGTATGATTACATTTGCTGTTAAATGTATTAACATTATACAAATTATTTTGTAATTTTATTTATTTATTTATTTATTTATTTATTTATTTATTTAATCTATATATCTTTTAGATGTAGTACAAGTGAACGTACATATACAACATGGCACAAGATGAGACAGGTGACACTAATAACAAAGAAACACAAAAACAAACCAAAAATAAATTATAATAATAATAGGAAAGAAGAGAATGCTTCCAAGTCAATGGTGAAGGGTAAATCTTTCAATTAAAAACAGAGTAGAAAGAGTTGCCAAAATTGCACCTCTTCTGTTGCCTGATTAACACGAATACAGACACACTATTGTTAACAATGACATGAAAATGGTTGGAATACAATGTTCTGGATGTCTCTCTCTCTCCCTCTCTTTTTTAACTTGGGCAACAGTTTTATTTTGAAAATATTTAACCGGACGTTTTACTTGTTATCGGACACTTGAAGCTCGCTTTACAACTGTGCCCAGCTTGCATCTACAGTGAAAACACACAGGTAAACGCTTCAGCTATATGAAAAACACATCTGCTGTGTTGGTATTGTATAGTGCTGATTTTATATCATTTCAAAGCAGAGTATCACGTACCACTATAAACTTAGGCGTGCAGCTTTTACATTCACTATTAAACATTTAGTATTTGCCGAAGTAAAGTTGACTTGTAGTGTTAGTCAGCAGGGCTAGCCGCCGACTAGCTGTTAGCACAGGATTAGCATGGCTAACAATAGCAAACCAATGTTAGCTGACCTGAGAAAGCTTAACCACAACCAGCTGCGTTCTTTACAACCCAAACACCTGACAGAATAGATGCACGGCATATGTTAACGGAAGTCAACAGTTAGAGGGATAAATACTAATATGCCTTTGCGTTTGGCTATGTAACGTTAGCTAACGTTAGCTAACACGAACAGAAACCGTACGCGCCGTTCTGTCCTGTGCCGATGGGACGTCATACCACACTCCCTGTAAAATGTAGGAGGTTTACGGTTTTCTCATTAATATGCAGTACCACATTGCTGATACACTTCCTTTCAAGCTTTTAAAATGAATATGTACGCGTTTTTCGATTCGGCTAAGGCATTATATTTAAGTTGGCGCGGAATTCTGCGTATTTTCATCTATCTGGAGTTGAGTAAAGGTAGACAACTTAAATTATTGCTAACAAAGGTCAACAGAAAAGTCCGTCAGTGGAGGTCAGACGTACGCCGGCGTAGCTATTTCAGAGGATATAGGTTACATGAACGCTTTCTTTCGGTTCGTTTGTCCTAAAGCATTCTTCATATTCAGTAAATAACATGACGGCTAACGTTATAGCTGCCAAGTTACATGCTTTGCGTGTTTGTCAGTCGATGGTAATGCATCTGCTGTGAAGGTAGCTCTGATAATGCAAGACCTGTTGGGGATTGTGTTTCTTCGACTCGAAAGAGTCCACAATAAATGCAGCGTTCAATACAATCACATGGCGTAGTACCACAGTCAACGGCAACACTGACATGACGTTACACCAGTTTTTGACAGGATGAGTTACAGTAACGTTAGTGATTTAAAAGGTTAACATTGGTCCTTTTGTCATCTTGCATCATAGACTGTAAAAATCCGACAAGCTGAGCTAGCTTAACTGCCATCAACTTGTAATGGTTACCTGTCTTTTGTTAAACCCCTATCTCATAAGGTTATGTAAGTTAGCTATAGCCTGGTGTTAAAGGTGCGATCTTTGAGCCGTTGAAATCATTTCATGTGATTGTGGATGCGAGAGTGCTAAATTAACAGTTAACTATCTTGCTTACATTAATGCACCTGCAAGGATTAAAAAGTAAACGTGTTTGTGGGCCTGAGAAGCCTGACAAGCTTGGTCCTGTCGCAGCTGTACACACTGGTTGACTTTTGCCGCTTGGTTAAGTCTTAATTATCTCAATGGGGTATAGTCAAATGACAATAGCCACAAATGACTTAAATGGGCTGGGCAAGCTTTTGGAGGGGTTTCATATTTGATAATGTTGAAATGGCTTCCTGTAATAGGAATCTAATGTAACTTCAGCCCTGCTGTTGTGTGTGTGTGTGTGTATATGAGTGTGTGTGTGTATATGTGTGTGATTCTTCTTGCTGTAATTCATCTCTGTATTGTGTCGGCATCTTCAAATGACCTCGTCAGTCTCAGAGCCTGTCCACACCAGCCCATGCAATTTTGCAACCGTGAAGTTATGTTCCTGGTTAGAGGTTGTTATCTAGCTAGAGTAAACGTTTGCTTGATAGGCTAAAATGAACCTGACAAAGTTGTTGTTGTTTATTGGCTTGCTGTCAGCTGTGTTCGGCTGTCATGTCCAGCTGCTCAACCTAATGCAACAACGGTGGCGCCTAGATGAGCAACGAAGGAGACTGCTCCTCTTGCTAGCGACCCCAACTACAACTTTCTCAAGGAGACAGCAGAGACCTTTCCGGTGTCAGTGGAAGTTCTGGACGAGGCTAAGTCGGACCTCTGCCTGTTGGGATAATTTAGAAAATAATGAAAAGTTTATTGGTTAAAACAGCCTTCCCATTTTACCTTACATCACCACCTATTGCTGTGGCATATGTATTACACATATATTGCATCATTTGGTGGCGGATTTTACGGTTGCGTGTGTACATAGTTATTCTCTGTAATTTTTATTACACCACTCGTGTGGACACAGAATTTTATTTAACAAATCCTTGGTTGCAAAATAACCTGGTCTTGTGTGGACAAGGCCTCAGAGGCTGTGTTCAGTCTCAGTAAGGTGTTCAGCTGTGTTCACTCTCAGACTGCTAAACCAGTTTTAGTTTAACCCTGTTGTCTGTGGTGATTCCCTTGTGATCCCAATGTCTTGATCCAGGCAAACTCTTGTGTGACTGGGTCTTGAGCTAATTGAGCCATGAGCTAATTAGCCAAAGGTAGCTAGTTACAGCCAAGCGTAGCTAATAAAGCAACAAGGTGCACTGGTGATATGCTCCCTCCTGTACTTTTGAAGCTACCTTCAAAATTCAAATAGCACCTTCAAGGCAAGTTTTTGAAATACAGTCTCAAATTAGATTACTGACTGACTGAAACCCAAATCCAATCTGATATGTGAAGATTGTTTGCCCAGTTGTCATTTTACTGATCACTGGCTACACTGTCTCTTTCGGTCTTCGCACTAAGTGTTGAAGATCTGCTTGGAATACACAAGTACAGAGGAGGCAGAGTAAGTGAGGGAGAGGATAAGAAAATTTAATTCTGAATTGTCATGGTACAATCTCACTTATGTTTTCTAACAATGTTGGTTTACTGTGAATTTCTAGCTTGTGATCAGGACTAATGGAGACAACGGAAGTTTGTGAGATTGATGTGGCCACCAGAAGAATAGTGGGAGGTAGTTATTCTCCTCCAAACCTGGACAGTCCAGGACAGGTAAACACTATCAACATGTTTTGTTGATGTTCTCTGCTGTTCTTCATTTTTTCATTAAATAAAAGCAAGCAAGCATGCTCAATATGTTAAATGTTCTCTAAACACATTCAGATGTAAGAATTTTGCTGGTTAAGTCAGGAATTGTTTGATAACAAATCTGACCAGACATTTTAGTACTTCTCAGTTGTTGATACTCTGTGCTTTGAACAGAAGTTTACACTCATCATTATAAACTATTTTTGTATGCATACAATGAAAAGCTAAATGTTCCTGGTATGCTTATTATTACACAAGAGTTTTGACTTGTTTTGACTGACAGAAATTTCTGTAGTTACCAGTTTTCAATCCTGCTATTCATACATCTTTACCAGAAAAGTACTGAGGTGAGATACCCATCCCTACAGCAGCACAGAGTTTACAAAAGTCATCTGCCTGAAACCTCAGACCTATTGGCAAATTGAGGGTGGCAAAAGTAAGATAGAGGTATGCAGTGAGTAACATTTCCCTGCAGAATCCTGTAGCATCGCACTGAATCCCTGCCCTGTTAAGAGCTTATTGAATCTGTTATTTAGTCACTTGGGTTTGTGTTATCAGGAGGAGGTTGCAGAGTTTGGTTTGGGTCTGTGCTGTGCTGAGGAGGAGAGGGGAGAGACTCCAGGCAGAGAGGACAGTCCCAGTGACCTAGGGGAGGCAGAGCTTGACCCCGGAGGAGATCCCAAGACTGGAGAGGACAAGACTTTTGGTAGGAACAGTAAAATGTTAACATGTCAAACTGACAACATCAATCTTACCAAGTCAGAACTGCATTGAATGGATCATACATCAGCCATTATTGAACCAATAATGATGTTTGCAGTTAGTGTTGTTCCAATTTCAGAATGCTGAAATTCAAAGTGCAGTCGTAGGCAACTGGATGTGTTTCAATTTCTTGAAGACAATTCAACTCTCATCCAAGAGGCTTTATCAGTTCTAACTAACTGGAGGAGTGTTGTAGGCTTTTAAGCTCTGTGTCGGAGTGTCCTTCCAGAGTCGTTAAGGATGACCATGAAACTCAGAGCTCACAAGTGTCTTCTACAAACTGAAACACATCCATATGCCTATAATATAGCACTAGCATCCAAATCTAAGTGTTAAATCTAAATATTACATCTAAATCTAAATGTCAAATCTGAATATTACATCTAAGTCTTAATGTTAAATCTAAATGTTCACCTGACCACAAAACTCCCCTCCAGAAGATTTTTTTGTTCGTCCACGTTATCAAAACAGTCGGGAGTACTGAGCTCTTTGGACTTGCTTGTAGAGCCTGACTGATAAAGGATTTTTAAGCGGGATACCGATACTGATAAATATTTGGTGATTAAAAAATCCGATATTCCGATGTATTGGCTGATATTTAAAAAAAAAAAATCCAGAAACACGTAACAAAACAAATATATATATATATATATATATATATATATATATATATATATATATATATATATATATATATATATATATATATATATATAAAATAATGCAGTTTAAAATATACTTGTTTGTTTTATTGTCATAACAGAACAGAGGAACATCAAAATATATTACAGGGTTTGTGGCATTCTAAACACGAGTGTTACCATCAGGGATGTTGTAGAGCAGGGGTGCCCACTTTTTTTTAGCTTGCACACTACTTTCAAAATGACCAGAATGATCTACGTATATAACAAATACTAAACATCTGTTTATTTATACACACACTGAGTATACTTTATATAACACAATGCATAGCTGATATTGAGAGAGTAATGTAACCCTTGGTTGGTATTGCACATAAAAACTGACAGCAGTAATGCACATAGGTGACAAACAGCCACCAGTACTGCACACAGTTTCCACACTGGGTGCTGGTGGTTTTCTGCACAGTTTTTGAATGCCTGAAAAATGTCCTCTCCCCGCATGCGTTCCTTCATGAGCAGTAATGTTAATAGCTCCACTTTTGCAGTCATATCTGTAAACACCATCTGAAGAAAAATGCGCAACTGGGCTGTATCGTTGGTGTCTGTCGACTTGTCTAACTGCAGTGAGAAATACTCGTAGTCTGCGATGTCTCTCCGAAGCTGCTGTGTCAAATCCTTGGCCATTACCTCACAGCGCTGTGTAACTGTACTTCTTGATAACGCTGAGGCTATGGTGGAGAGAGGACCAATGTAATAATGATGGACAGCCCACAGAGTATTGAGTACCTCAGTTTGACAGTTAGCGTTTCTAGGGGAACAGCTGATCGACGAGGCTAACAGCTTATCAGCGGGGTTAACAGCTAATCAGTGGAGAAGAGTGAGTTCACGGAGCCAGTTGTTCAGGTGGGCAGCCTTCAAAATTAGTAGCACAGCCCCAGAGCTTGTAGGGGACAACTTGGCTTCCTTTTTCCAACAGAAAAAAACAGTTTTGTAACGGATTGAGAAGTGGCGATATTCACGCCAGCATCCTCTCGCAAGATAGAGTGACTCACCTGTAGCAATGCTTCGGTGTCAGCCTTTGCTTGTGACTTCCACTGTGTGGAAAACGACAGCTGTCCGATTGACTTTGATTTCAGTTCCCTCACCTTTGTCTTTCTCAGCTCGCTCTTTGGGGGGAAGTCAGTCAGTGCGTTTACATGACACTTCACCCTCTGGGGTCGGGGGTATAATTGGCCGTTTTTGAGTATTTTTGATTTTACTGTTATATTTCACCTTAAACTATTTACCTTGCCTTGTTTGGTGTCATTTTTTTCAGCACAACCTCACATGTGTGACTGTACAGTTATTTATTCATTTTGACATATTATATTAACAATATGGACCTAAAATCACAAAAAAACATGAAATTCGAGTAGGAAAAAGTTGCAGCTATTTACATTTAAATGCAAGCAATGCCTCAGACTCTGGTCTGCCTGAGCTCCTCCTTGTTTTGACTCATTAAACAAAAAACAACTACACTAAACACACTACACTAAACACTATATAACACACTAATTATACACTCCAAACACGCTAGATGTCACAAATCTCTCAACTCTCAAAACTCGCTTTCTCTATTGCTGCCTCTGTGACCGGCCCTGCTGCTTTCACTTTTCCGCCCCGTCACTCCCACCTGTCCCTCAGCAACCAAATCACGTGACTTGTCATGTGATTTTGTAATTGGCTGGTGTGGTTCCTTTTTCCACCAATAGGAAAATGATGCTTTTGCTTTCAAACACTTCCTGTTTATGGACACTTTCGTGAGGAAAGCCCAATTTTACTGTCTCTCCCTGCACCAAATGCACAGCAAACGTGACTGTGACATCAGCGAAAAAACGTGCCGTACATAATATATGGTAAATCCGGTTTTACTTGGCCTATCAACACGATTTAAAAACTTATATATAGTTTGAAGGCTGCTCAAACCCATAAAGTCAGAGCCGAGACTCACAGAGGCTCCGTCTCACTGCTGCGTCATCTTAAATTGGTCATGTGATTTCGATGTGCCGGCATGTGAATCGACTCCAGAGGGTTAAGAAAACCGAATTACATGGTTAGTCTGACTATGATCGGATCCTTAAGATGCATGTATACACCTTGGTCTAACTAAAATCGGACCAGATCAGATTTCTCATAGTCGAATTAAAGCACCCAGATTACGCCGTCTATCTTGAATGCCGAGGCAGCTGGTGACTTAAAGAGGTCAGCCGGAGGTGTTTCTGTTACCACTAGTTGAAATGGGTACAGCGCCACCTAGCGTACCGGGGTATGACATGCACTGGCCCAGTGATCCGATTTTCTCACTGGCATGTATACTCTGATAATTGCAGTTGTCTGATTGAGTGGCATAGTCTTTGGCTGTAATCTGACTAAGCTGTGCATGTAAACGCACTGACTGTCATACGTTTTACAAACAATTTGAAAGTGCCTCTCAACATTCCCCTTCTTCAGAATAGTGACGGAAGTTAGACAAATCAGACAAATGCACTTTTTTTTTATATCCGTTCTTTTGTTGATATCAATTGAAGCCGCCCACCAGGACTTTTAGCTCGCTTGTGTTTTGCATTAGCTTGCGCTTTTGCACATGCATGATGACCCATGACCCGTAACCTGTGACATGTGACCCATACAAGAAGAGATCTCAGACTGGTTGTCCTGTACGTCAATCAGGTGGTATAGACCCGACCTGTTGTAGAGTGCCCTCTGGTGGACACCAACACATAGTTGGAGGGTGTTTCGTTTCGTCTATTCATTTATCGGCCATTACAAATGCAGATACCAATAGTTTGGAAAATGCCTAATATTGGCCGATGATATCAGCCCACTGATAAATCGGTCGGGCTCTACTTTCTTATTGTGATTTTTGTGGCCCCTGGGAAAAAACGTTTAGATATAGGAAGGAGAAAATGCTATCACTACATCTTTACCTGCAGTATTATGTAAACCATATCTCAACAGGCCTACAAAGTAGAGTAGTACTTGTTTGGCGGATTATACCAAACAAGGACCTCAGCTCCTTTTTATTGATTTTTCATTGAAAACAATCACAAATTAACATGTAGAAACGTGTATAAGAACGAAAAGAGGACACATGTGGCAGGGAGTTCAATTATAATTGAACACACAAAACACATGGTGTAAGGATAAGGCACGGTGCCCCTCACTCAGCTCAACAGAAATTCATAAATGTATCAGATATGTATCGCTGCACCAGTGCTGTAAAGTGAAGATGTCTCTGTAAACTTTTTTTCTCATATTTTTTATGTTCCAGGGAAGGAGGTTGTTCTTTTGATGCAAGCCCTAAACTCCCTTGCCACTCCTGAGGAGAAACTGGCTGCTTTGTGCAAGAAGTATGCAGACCTGGTAAGCAGAACTTGTGGATATCTTCATTTGAACAGCTGTAGCAGTTGTAACCAAATGAAACTGTTTCCTCAGAAATTCATTATATGGATTAAAATAGTGATAAAAATAATTCTTGGCTGTCTTTGACCGTCAGTATTTAGTGTCTCCTAGCAAGCATGTTGACAGCTTTTGTGTAGACTGAAGTAATGTCTACCCACTACTCACTGGTTATGTCTAAGGCACTGTGTGTGAGCAGCACTAGTGCATCAAAACTCTTGCCTTTAACCCCTTCGCACCCACCTTTGTTGGTAATTTTCGCCTAATTAGAATACCGAAATGGAAAAGCTTATAACACAACAACTACAAGTCCCCGATGGATGTATGATACTTCACTTGAAAGCTGAGTACCTAGCATGTACCATACACACAACCTAAATGACATCAGTTCAAACATGGCTCTAAAACATTTTTTTTTCTTTGAAAAAAATAGGTCATTTTTGAATAACAATAACTCAGATGTGCTTTAGGTAAGGCATATGGCAATATACCACATACCTTCTACATCTTGTCAACTACACCTGCATGAAATTTCAGACTTCTAGGCCTAACCTTATGGGAGTTATGGAGTTTTTAGTTTGTGGTGTCACTGGCGTCCACAAACCTCTCCAAAATGTCTCCAAATGGCCAAATTGTGCCAAATGCTTTTTCTCACTTCTGTGACACTGGAAACATTACTGAAGCATTTTGGTGACTATAAAGCTTTCCTCCATGATTCAAAACATAATTTTTTCACACATTCATTTGATGGGTGGTCGGAGGGGTTTCCACACACTTCTAGGTGGCCATATTGAGATATTGTCATGCGACAAGACACTACAGAATAGTAAGCGTTATACAAAAATGACATACTGAAGTGAATTTCAAACAAGGATTTTATTATCTTTCAATATACTAGTACTGTATGTACGCAGTGGGGGAGGTAGCACTGGTGGATGCAGAGGAGGATCGTTGGCACTTCTGATGACCGCCTTCAGCAGGAGAGGGGGTTGGGCGTCTGACTGCCTCACTCTCAGGCTCCCAATCCACGTCACTGTCTTCAGACTGTGACCTACAAAACACAATGCAATGCACAAATGTTAATAATGAAAAAATATAATGAAAAAATATATAAATGCAATTCAATAGGATGCTATTTACATAGGAAATAAATAAACACAGATATATATATATATATATATATATATATATATATATATATATATATATATATATATATATATATATATATATATATTACATATTACACAAAGACATCAGGAAAAGTAACCGTACATAAACAGAATAACTGAATTGGGGGAATATTCCCAGTGTCTGGTCAGTGAAAAAGATCTAGTTCTATTTGTTTACAAGCTTGAAAAAAAAAAAAATCTAAATAAAAAGGAATTAGAGGCTCAAAGAGAATTACATCATAGAACAGAATTACAAGGATTACATAGCTTTGGTTGAGTAGTTGAGGCTAGCTAGGCTAATTAGCCCCTGGGGCCCTAACCATTTAGTGTCATTTATGAAATGCTGATGTATACTGTACTGTTTACTGTAAGCATAAGAACCCCTTCCCACTAACTTTCATTCAAATTTCACTCATGGCTAAATAAATAAATCAAACATCATCAAAGATAACGGTACTCACCGATCTAAGATGTCGTCGAGGCCCTTAGCAAACATCTCCTCTCTCTCAGAGCCCTACTCACTGTCTACAGTTTCATCAGATGATGCCATGATCCATTCCAGGTCTTCTTCTCGGATATATTTAGTGTTTTTTGCGGATTTCGCCATTGTAAACTGTGAAAACTGCCGTCAAAAAAAATTTAAATGCCCGGTGCGAGTGCGTCTGCTGCGTAAAGTTAGCCCGCTAGCTGCCAGACGCAGCGATATTCCTCGGCTTGTACAAAACGGACCTGGGCACGCCTACCATCGTTGGAAAGGTAAAATAATTGGCTAGAAGCCTGAGTGATTGACATGTTGATAGCCAAAACGCTATCCCCGTACTAAGGCGGCAAAAAACAGTAAACAAAGCCGATTGGCCCTTTAAACAAGGGGCGCTCCATGTACTTCACGGGCTGTGCTGGGGTGAAAACTGAACAGAGAAAGATGGGGACACTTTTATTTTGTAGCCAGCAAAGTGATGAAAACAAGCACACCCAACAACACAATACAGGAACTAGAGAAAATAAAGATACGGCCGGCGAAGTCTGGATTTTATGTGACAAACAAAGTTGGTAGACGGTAAACAAATGGACTTTATAGGACGATATTCACAAGCTGGAATAATTTTATGAAAAACCATTGTGATGCTTTTCATCAGTGTATTCTTACGGACAACTGGAATATAAATAATTGAGGATCGGACACATATTACGGCTTTATGGCCGCGTCAAAGGTAGGGAGTCGCCATGCGTTTCTTGTATCTCACGTTTACCATGCTGGTAAATATCAATGATTTATGGTTTAGTGCTCATGATTTCTGCAAAATCAACTGGATGAATGAATTGCTGAGATTCTACCCTTTCCAACAATGTATAGTATGTCCGTAATGATGAAAGTTGAAGCGAGATACGTCACTGCGCAGTGTAGAAAACAGTCAGTTATCTGAAATCGCCCGCCGGCGGGCGGGTGGGTGCGTAGAGGTTAATGTTGGTGCCCATGTTGACACCTAACCCAAGATGGGTATAGGACCACTTTAGTGGTCAGGATCTACAAGAAAGCAGAATATTTCTAACATCGTAGTTTTTGTTCTTTTATTTTGTATTTAGTTCCATATTAACATAGTAATACAAAAATGCAACAGTTTGTGTATTTTTTTTATATGATTTAGTTTTTTACCTTTAGTACAGATTTTTTTTGGCTACTCTCAAATAACTTATTTATACGTTACTCTGAACTAGCCAATGGAATACATTTGTACATTACTTCTTTCCATACAACTGGCAGCACTGCTCATACTTTTTTCAGAATCAGTATTCCTTTACTGTCCCACAAATAGGGAAATTTGTTTGCCACACCCAAAGGACAGCACTATTTACAAAAAAACAATAACAATAGTAAAAAAAGTAAATTGATGATGAAATTGATTAATGAATACAGGTATTTATAAAAATTGTCCAGATAGTGCAAACTAAAAATGATAAATGAGTTATGTATGCTACTGGGAGCAGTGCTGATTGTAGAGTTTGACATCAGCAGGAAGGAAGGGCCTGCGATAGTAATTGACCCCTATTAGAGTATAGATTCTCTCAAGAGAGGCTGGCCAAGCCTGAGCCTGACCCTGACTGCAGGCTGGGTCGGGTCGATATTTCCCTCCACTATCCTTGGGCCGGGTCGGATCGGGCGCTTAATCAAGCATCTGTATTTTTAATAACTCAAAATAATGACTGTATTTCCAGCTACAAAATGTGCATCTCTCTCCACCCCCCATGTTTTTTGAGTCGCTGCATGGTCACACGTGAGTGAGTTGACCTCATGCTGAAAACGTGACTTGTTGCACACGTGACATCACTCCCTGAGACGCAAGAAGAAAGCAAAAATATATATTTTTTTAATAAGGAAAATGACAAAAATAATTATAACGCACAGTGAATTGAATAAGTTCCTTAATCTGATTACTGGTTTGGAAATATTAACATGTTAGATTAGTCTTTACTGAAAAAAGTGGTCAGCTCATAATTACAGTTAATGTGTCAATTTTGTGGGCCCGCTCTAAACTCTAATCCCTATACGCGAACAGGGTCAAATCATAGAGGACCGGGTGTTCTGCTACAGCAGCAATCAACTTTTCCATCGCCATCTTGGAACAATGGTAGGAACCAAAACTACGCGGGTTGTTCTCTGGGTTATCTATTGTTCTATGGGTTCTCTTGGTTATCGCATGGCTTTTCCACCTTTTCCACCAAGACGTTTCATAGCTCATTTCATAAAGTATGTGTTTGGATGGGGCTTTAGTACGCCAACTCCCCGCCTCCGTCTCAGTGTGAATCTCTTAGAGGCGGCGAGGGGTGAAAATTTTGCTCTGGCCTTGATCTGTCTCTGGAGGTAGTATCAGGGCCACATTATTGGAGAACCGAACCAGTGTGAACGGATAAGCCAGCTTCGCGTATAGAGGGCATGTCGATCAGACGGTCAGTTAACTGCACAGGTCCTTCACTCAACTGAATACAGAGAAATGTCTAGGGGTGGGTAAAAATATCGATTCATCCGGACGCCTCTTGGTCCCCGTCTCCAGCAGCTGGAAGCGCCTTGCCCGTGACCTCGCTCGAGGGTTGGAGGGTGATGCGCCACGGAAACACTGTCTGAGCTGCAGATGCAGATAGCCAATGTCTGACGCACCGCTCTTTCAGAGACAGTAAACTCCCATGGCAGCCGTGTGTTTGACTGGGGAGGCGAGGATATGGGCCACGGGTCCATAACTAAGTAAATCTATCAAATGTCGCCACATTTCTTACGATGCATATGTTGTACATCACTGTTCACGGTCAACTTCATGCTTCGTGTCACATCTCATGTTTATGCCTACCCCAGTGGCGGCTTTTTGGGAAAGAAGGAATATTAAACCTCCCTTTTAGATAGACAAGGCAGCAGAGTGCTGCCTTTACCTTGCAGCAAATGCCTTTTCTATCTTGAAGGGGCTAGTAATTACTCTCTCAACCAGTAGAAAATGCTTGTGAACACCTGATTATGCATGAAAAAAAATTACCGGCATATACCGTGAAACCCTTAGAATTTTGAAAAATACCTATACATTTTTGGTCATACCGCCCAGCACTATTTCTGCCCGAAAAAAAGCGTCAGTCACTGGCAAAAAAGTTGAACTCACTGAGTGAGTGAATTCTCTGTGAATTCACGGTGGTTCGTCTTTAAGGCAGAAATGCTTTGCTTTGTGTGAATCACCATCGGTGGAGAATTGGTGAACCGCCACTCCGCCGTTTATGCATCTTCTCCTGTGTGAATGGGGGTATTGCAAGAAGTCAGGAGTGGCCCTTGCATGCCAAAGGACCTGAGCTTCCTCAGCAGATGGAGTTTGCTCTGACCTTTCTTGTATATTGCTGCAGTGTGATCAGCTCAGTCCAGTTTATTGTTCATGTGAACTTCCAGGGTACTTGTAAGATGTCACCATCTCAATGTTTGTTCCCAGCATGTTCACCTGTGTGCAGGGTTTGTTTGTGCCTGTGGAAATCCACCACCAGCTCTTTGTTCTTCCCGACATTGTGCTGAAGGTGGTTCTACTGGCACCATTCTACAAAATCCTTAATGGGCTCTCTGTATGCTCTGTCATCCCCGTTCCTGATGAGGCCAACGTTAGCAGAGTTGGTTCGAACTTTTGCAGAAGGCTGTGAAGTAATTGGTGGGATAAGTCTTTAGTGTACCTGGTGAACAGGAAAGGGGCCAGGACTGTTCCCTGTTGGGCCCCTGTACTGCAGACAACTGTGCCCAACACACAGTCCCAAATCCTCACATACTGTGGTAGTCAAGGATTCAGGTTGTGAGATGTTGGTTCACCCCTGTGAGCTCCAGCTTGTGCCCCAAAGGTGTGGGCTGTATGGTGTTGAAAGCACTGGAGAAATCAAAGAACATAATCCTCACAGTGCTTCCAGGCTTCCTCCAGGTGAGGAAGTGATCTATCCAGGAGGAAGATGATGGCGTCGTCCACTCCGATGCCAGGTTGAAATGCAAACTGGAATGGGCCCATAAAAGGACCCACCAGAGGGTGAAGATGGGTGAGGACCAGCCGCTCCAGGGTCTTCATCAGACAGCAGAGCGTTGTGGAGAGTGCTCCAGAGCATTGTGGAGAGGGTGAGAGACATGCTGCAGTATCGCCCGCCCCTTCGAGCAGCATCCTCCTGTCTGACACTGCTGACAAAGTGTCCAGCTCCATCCCCACAATGTCACTGGCCTTTCTGATTAGTTTATTGAGTCTGTTGGCATGGGCTACTCTCAGTCTGCTGCCCCAGCACACCACAGCAAACAGAATAGCACTGGCCACTCAGACTCATAAAACATCCTCAGCATTGTCCGGCAAATGTTAAAGGAGCAGAAAATAGAGGCGGTCCAGTTTATTGTAAATGTACACACCCAGATATCTGTAATGTTCAACAATGTCCACGTTATGTTCCAGGATGGAAACTGGGGTCACTGGTGTCTTGGTTCTCCTCAGATCCACCACCAGCTCCTTGGTCTTTGTTGTGTTGAGCTGCAGGTGGTTTAGCTCACACCGTGAGACAAAGTTGTCCACCACAGCTCTGTACTCAGTCTCTTCACCCTTGTTGATACATCCAACTATAGCAGAGTCATCAGAAAACTTCTGAAGATGGCAAGACCCTGTCTTGTAGCTGAAGTCCGTGGTGTAAAGGGTGAAAAAGAAAGGAGAGTGGACAGTCCCTTGTGGAGCTCTGGTGTTGCTGACCACCGTATCTGACACACAGTGCTGCAGGCGCATGTACTGTGGTCGGCCAGTGAGGTAATCCACAATCCAGGACACAAGGGGAGGATCCACCAACATCACTGTCAGCTTGTCACCCAGAAGAGCAGGCCTGATGGTATTGAAAGCACTGGAGGAGGGGATCCAGGTGCAGACTGACCATAGGCCTGAGCTGCTCCAGGACGAGTCGCTCCAGGGTCTTCATGATATGAGACGTAAGAGCCACCGGTTGGTAGTCCGAGAGACCGCTGGGCTGTGGCGTCTTTGGCACTGGAATGAGGCAGGATGTCTTCCATATCACAGGGACGCTCTGGAGGCTCAGGCTCATATCGAAGACATGGTGAAGAACTCCACAGAGCTGTTCGGCGCAGGCTCTGAGAACCCATGGGCTGACACCATGAGGGCCTGCAGCCTTACCGACGGGGAGTTTGCCCAGCTGTCTCTTTACATGAAGCAGTGTAAACAGTGTAGGTTGAGTAGAGGGAGAATTAAAGTCCACAGTGAGGGGAGGGAAGGTTGCAAGGGAACTAGGAGAGGTGTGAGTTTCCACTCCAGCTTTCTCCTGTAGCTGTCCTTAGCCTCCTTGATCTTTGATTTCAGCTCCCTCTGAATGTCTCTCAGCTCCTCCCTGTTGCCAACTCTGAAGGCCCTCTTCTTCCGGTTGATAATGGCTTTGATTTCTTTAGTTACCCAAGGCTTGTTGTTTGGGTAACAACGCACAGTCCTTGCTGGGACAATGCCGTCCACACAGAAATTTATGTAGTCTGTAATGCGCTCAGTAAGCCTAGTAAGTAATGTCCTCACCATGCGGCTCACAGAGTGCATTCCAGTCCATCACCTCAAAACAACCCTGCAGTGCCTCATAGCAGTCCTCTGACCATGTCCTCACTGTCTTTGTGGTCACAGGCAGCCTCTTCACTAGAGACACATAGCAGGGGGTGAGAAGCACCAAGATGTGGTCTGATCTTCCCAGCGGGGGAAGGGACGTGGAGGTGTATGCGTCCTTCACATTAGCATACAGCAGGTCCAGTGTCTTCTCCTCTTTGGTTTTACAGGTCACATACTGGGTGAATTTTGGGATTGTCTTTTTAATGGAGACATGGTTGAAGTCACCCGAGATTGTAATGAGAGCACTCGGGTGTGCAGTCTGTAGTCCGGCTATTGTCGAGTGGATGGGGGGAATATTCACAGCCACTGCAATGGCATGCGAGAACTCACGGGGTAAATAGTACGGACGGAGGCCCACAGCTAACAGGTCAATATCCGGGCTGCGGATGCACCAATTGTTTGATTTGTGGGCTGCCACGGTCTTCTCCGTCCGTTCCCCAGCTGACAGTATTGTTGTGTAGGAACAGTGAAGTTTTGGCACCGCGAGTACCATGCAGCATGTAAGGGATAACACCCGATGATGTATCCATAAACAGAAGTAGATGGACGACTTGGAGGCCTAAGAACCGTCCGATGCGCAGCCTTTAGTCAGCCGTGACTAACAGAGACAGCCATGATGCTGCTAATCAGTGTGCTTGCAACAGCAGGGCATTATAATTAATTACTTGTGGTGGTGTTGTTGTTGTTGTTGTGAATGTACGGCAGGCTGTAGCAAACGATATATAGCGCAATTCATTACTTATGGGAAACGTTTCAAGAGCAACAGGCTTGCCCCCAGGCAGCACAGCACAAGGGAGAAGTGGGTGTAATGCGGAAGACGAAGCTGGCACTGGAGCCAGTTCAAACCAACCAATAGAAACTCTTCTCTCATCCACCAGCGTAGGCCCTGCCCATCAAGTGCAGTTGAATTCGTAAGCAAAACTTTAGAACTTGCAAGCAAAGAGGACTGATTTGCAAGCAAAGGTTTTTAACTTGAAAGCAAAGAGGACTGATTTATAAGCAAAATGGTCGTATGTTTTTACTTACAAACATTAGTTTTGATTAAAGTTGAAGAAATATGTTCTGTCATATTTTTTTTCAATTGCAACCTATTCTGTTTCGATCTCAAAAAAAAATTATGATTGCCACTCACTTTTTTTTGCTCTCAAATCTATTTTTTGGTTTCAAATCTATTTTATTTGATTGAATAATAAAGGAACACAATTCTCTCCATAGTGTTATACTTTCACATAGAGACTTTATTTGAACATTAAAATATGAATTAAAATTTTACCTATTGATGTGTATTTCAAAGTGTCAGTAGGCTTTATAATAATATAATATAATAATCAAAGTTCCATGATCATGATAATTTTGGGAGAAATGTGGAGATAATAATGGATGTGTATGGGAGAGGGATTAAAATCTATTCTCTGTAAGGCTTCACAGAAGCAAATGTGAGTGTACATTTATGATTTTACCTACAGAATTTAGACAAACCTGATCTCTCCCATGAAATCTGGCCAAATAAGCAGAGAGACAGAATTTGCACAGTAAGCCTCGGAGTGCAGATTTTTTTTAACTTGCAGGTATATGCCTGATGCTCTGGGTGCAAGGGGTGTGTAAGGTGTTTCACATTCACTCATGCACACAGCTGCGTGTGCCGGTAATCTGCCCCTAAGGAATGAGCTCGAAATGTTTTGGTGGGTATATTCCTAGTCACCTTCTGAAGATATGAAGATATCAACTCAGTTTTGTGACAATCAGAAAAACGGTTAATGATTTGGGGCCAATATTCGCTAAGCCCCGCCCTTTGCGAGGATATTTTTCTTGTTTTTTGACTGATCGTGCTCATTGATTAAACAAATTACTGGATTGGTCCTCCAATGTCATATACCAAATTTGGTGTTGATGGCATATAAAGTTCTATTCATTTTACTGTTTTAAAGTTTATGCAAATTTGAAAAAAATCTGTAATAGCGGCTTTCATGACTACAGAGGCTCTTCTGTAGAGGACTATCAGGAGGATGTGTATGAAAAATTTCAAGTCAATAGCACTTATGGCTTGGCAGGGAGAGCCATTCGAAGTTTACACCCTATGTTCACATTTTTGGAACAGCATTTGGTCTTCATTTATATTCAGCGTACCAAGTTTCGTGTCTCTGGGTCCTGCCAGCTTGCCATAAATTGATAAAATGCAAACAATGATGGTTAATGACGAATAGGCCATGCCCACATGGCACTCAAGATATTAGTTAATACTTGCCTGCAAAGCATTCATACCAAATTTGGTGAAGTTCCGTCCAGTGGTCTTTGAGATACGCATTTGTAGCATTTATAGCGCCCCCTGTAGGTTGAGCTCAACATGCTTTGGTAGGCAGATTGCCAGTCCTGTTTTGAACCTACCCTCCAAGTTTTGTGATGATAGGGCAAAGGGTGTGGGAGTTATGGCCAATCATTTTTAAGCCCCGCCCATTAATGATAAACAGGTACAAACTCAATAGGGTTCTACCCCTTCTTGGTTAGAACCCTAATGAGTACTGGTACAAACTCAGTAGTGTTCTACCCCTTCTGGGTTAGAACCCTAATGAGAGGCTACCATATTGGTCATCCTCAGAGATGGCAAAGACCCAGTGTGCTGTGAAGGTTACAGACCCATTAGCCTGCTGTGTCATGATCAAAAGTTGCCAACCAGTAATTTGGCAAAAAGGATGCAAAAAAATTTGTAACAAAATTAATTATTCGAGACCAGTCTGGCTTCATTCCTGGTTGGCAATGAGCCTGCAACATTAAAGGGATGCCTTATAACATGGATATTTTTGTATAGAACACTGGCATCTATGGGAATTTGGGGTTAAATACAAAAATCCAAAGTTGTGTGTCAGAGGAAATGGTGGTGTTCTGATTTTTTTTCAGCCTTGAGAGAGAGGTCAGATAGGTAGATTGCCTCAGTCCATTACTTTTTGCCATATATTATATTAAATATTATATTAAACCGCTAGCTGCTTTAAATTAGACAAAATAATAACATCACAGGCATAAGTGATTCAAGTCGAACAGATCATGAGATTTCCTACTACTGTGGACAATTTATTGATGTACGTCAGCAGCCTAGTTAACTGTCTTTATGAAAAAATATGGCAACCTCTCAGGGTACCAAATTAACCAATCAAAGTCAGAGGCGATGATGCTGATAGGGCAATGGCCCACAAAATGGTCAGGAAAATGGTAATATTGCTGGTCCTAGCAAGTGCTTCAGATACCAAGGGAAATTATAACTTCTGAAATTACTCAGTTGTTTACAACTAATTATGGAGAACTGATGGGCTTTGTAAGAAATGACCTTAGTAGGTGGGAAGTCCTCCCCTTATCCCTAATCAGGGCAAGTGTAAACAGTACAAATGAACATACGGCCAAGCCTATTTTTCCCGTTCCAATGTTAACCTTAGAGATACCTACCTCTACTTGTAAGATAATTATTAAATGCCTGTCTAGCTTCATGTGGCAAAATAAAAGACCCCAAATTATTTAAATTTTTTTTATGTTTTTAAGAGATTTGAGTGCCTCATTTTACCCAACAATTATTTGAAGGATGTGATCTTAGGTATATGGAACAACTTAGGTGTAAATAAATTGAGCCCATGTTTTCTTTCAGTATGTCCAACTGAGAAATTATTTACAGAAACACAAAGAATGGCAAAAATGATGTTCCTCACCATCTACTTCCAGATTATTATTTTTTAATAAACAAAGGGACTATTACAAAGAAGACACTGAAAGAGCTGACTGGCAAGGCAACAAGCAAAAGTGCCTGTCTGGCAGTATTTCTGATTTAAACTCAGTCATGATAAAGAACCTGATACATTAAATGAGGAAGAAGTAGATGTAATCTCACTAAAGAAGCTGGAAGTGTGCAGCCTGTTGCCTGCAGCTCCTCATCCAACAGGACCTTCTTGCCCATAAAAACTACTTCCTGACATATTTAAAATTGATCTGCCATTTTTTTGCGAAGAATTAGGTTTTTATTGCATAAAAAGGGGTTTAATAAAAAGAAAACGAGAAATAATTTTGTGGAAGGGCTAGCAGTTTGAGACCTTTGATGTAGAAAGATGAGGCTAGCAGTAGCATCACTGCAGCAACAACACTCGTGCGTTTACATGACACACACGAAAACCGAATTACTGCTTTAGTCTGACTATGATTGGATTTTTAAGATTTATGTATACACCTTAGTCTGACTAAAATCGGATCGGATTTCTCATAGTCGGATTAATACACCTAGATTATTTGATTGATAGTCGCATTACTCTTGCATGTATACGCTCCATCAGATCGGATCAGATTTTTGCGTTCTGCGCAGGCTCGAGATTTTTCTTTGCCGGGGCCGTGAGCTGGAAGTAGAAGGACGGCGGTGGCTTTCCTCCGGAATAACCGCAAGCAAGAGCGCAATTGTGCATCTAGTTTGTGTAATTATCATGTACACCATATACGAAATTTACAAAGATGAAGTTTCTCCTCGCTCTTCGTATGGAATCTTTCTCGAATGCCGAGGCAGCTGGTGACGTAAAGAGGTCGGCCGGAGATGGCTCTCTATTACCGCTAGTTGAAATGGGTACTGCGCCACCTATTGTACAGGGGTATGACATGCTTCGGCCAGTAATTCGATTTTCTCACCGGCATGTATACTCTGACAATTGCAGTTGTCTGATTGAGCACCATAGTCGAACTATGGCTGTAATCTGACTAGCTGTGACTCTCAGGTAGAGGCAGTAAGTGTGACCCAGGTGTGACAAATGTTAAACAGGTAGGATGTACACACTGAATTGAAGTGAAAACAAAATGGTAGTACAGATGGATTATGATTGATGGCTCAGTGAAATGTGTATTTAATTTCCTTTTTCCTTGTCATTACTTATGTGATTTTAGGTATGATTTGTTGGTAAAAAAAAAAAAGGAGAAATAAAAATATGTATCTTTAACAAACATCCTGAACTTTTTTAGGCAGGGAAGATAACTGACCATGGATTACTTTTAACAATTTTCTTGACAAAGTCCAGTTGCCTACCTTTTCAGACTAACAGTATAGGAGCAATTGCCTTTTATCATGGGAGTTGTTCCTTAAATGCTATCCACGTAAGGCACCAAGTTTAAAGGAGAACTTCAGTCGATTTAATCATGCATGTGTAAAGTTCTGGCTCTACGCTGTTAGCTGTCAATGCTAACTCTCCGTTCACAGAGCCCTGTAATGGTTGGACCAAATGTGTTCGCGTCTTTGGTACTGGCAAGTCAAGGGTGGCTTGAGCAATGAAGCTACGTGATTAAATCGACCGAAGTTCTCCTTTAACTGTAATGTAATCCTTTTCATGTTGAATCTGTGTTGTGGATTTAGTTGGAGGAGAGTCGCTGCATGCAGAAGCGGCTGAAGGCCTTGCAGAAGAAGCAGTCTCAGATTGTAAAGGAGAAGATCCACCTGCAGGGGGAGCACAGCAAAGCCATCCTGGCCCGCAGCAAGCTAGAGAGTCTCTGTAGGGAGCTGCAGAGACACAACAAGACCCTGAAGGTACACCTCATCCTACTTTTGCTGTATTCATCAAAGTAATTTTCATCTTGTGTTGTGGCTTGACAATATGTCATTAGGCAAATCACCACAAAATAAGTATTTTCACAACATAAGTTCATGACCAGTACAGTTTAAAGCATGCCTATTCAATTAGTGGCCCGTGGGCCACATGCGGCCCAGAGCCAACCCCCAAATGGCCCGGCGTGCCTGAATTGAAGAGATGCGGGGACAAATTTCATTTGTAGTGTTTGAGACAGTAAATGCAACGCTCCACATAGCTTAGTAAGTCTGCCCACAATGCAGCACGTTGTTTTGATGCGGTTCTGTCAGAAGTAGTTCTAAGACAGCCAGGCAATTTGGCTATCAATAATAATAAATGATTATTTGGGATAATGATTAATTATGATACATAATGTGATCCAATTTGCATTAGATCAACTCGTGGCACCACCCTTGAAGAAGGGAAAAGATAGCAATTTTACTAAATTGGTCTTATAAAAATGTACTGAACTGCTTATAACTGCTTAATAATTAACTTATTAACCACAACCAAATTTACCATAATAGCCAGTAATGTGTGAAGGATTTGGAGTTCTTGACAGAGTAGAGGTTAGCAACATTCACTCTTGTACGATATTAAATAGACAGCAAGAAGGTTCAAAAGTCTTTATTCCATGGTCTGGGGGAAAACTCGATTCTGATTGGCTGCAGGATGTCCATTAACCCCTGATATATGGACACCTACTAAGTAGTGCCAGTGAAATTGTCTGTTCACCGTTCTAAATCAATGCACTAGCTGGCGTATCAAATCTGAGTATTTTACATATTTCCAACACTGAGTGCAGTCCATCAGTCCTTCAGTGCCTTATCCTCTGAACACCACAGGGTGGCGACTTACCCTCTAAAGTGAATAATCTCACATCCCGTTCACTGTTCAACTCTCTACTTCAGGCTACGGACACAGTAACGTTAGACACGGGCGATCATTTGTTCGTGAAAATCTTGCTATTGATTTGGGGACAATGACATGACTGGTTAGCTAGCTAGCTAGCTAGCTACTGTCAAATTATATTTACTATTTGTCAACCGTACGCAATGTTATTGAGTTTGAATCTTGCTAGCATAGTGTTAGCTTTCTGGCTCATCGCTGAGCGGACTAGAATATCTCCCATTGCCAAGTCATATCTATGGTCCATCTTATTTACTGGAGGAGTGAGAAGAATCTTACGGGAGACTAATGATTGTTCCAGATATTAGTCAAACCCTCAGGCATTACCAGGCAAACTAAGGTACGGTTTGTGAAAAACTTTATATTTTGATTGTAAAACGTATGAAAATATAAATGAATGGTCCGAATTTCTTTTCTTTGGCAAGTGACCATAGTATAAGTGGGATAATGCCCTTCGAGGTGTCCATAATCAGCTGTGCGTTGGACGGTTCTTAGGCCTCCGCGTCATCCATTAACTCCTGATTATGGACACCTCCTTGGGCATTATCCCTTACTTATTCAACACAAAGATGAAAGCACATGATCTGTGTGTGTGTGTGTGTGCATGTGTGTGTGTGTCTGGCAGAACAAAGAAACAATGGCGGTCACTAGCTCTTTTTAGATGGAAAGGTGGCACATTTGCTCCAAGGTAAGGGCGGCAATGTGACGTGACGTGAAGCTTGAAGTTGGGCTGTGAACAGTTACAACAAATTTGTCTTATAAAATAAGAGCTTTACATTGCACCCCATTGGAGTTTAGAACTGGGTTATTAGCGGGGGGGCTTTTAATTAGAAAGTAGCTACCGTTCCTAACTTGCCGACACAACAACAAGATAACATAACCAAACAGGTACAGAGACCGAAGAGACACTAGCATCTCCTGGATCTCAGCGGCTGTCCAGTTGCTCATCTTAATGTCCGCGGATGAAATGATGGACTGACTACTGTGATCAGCTGTTTCTTGGTTTTAAAACTCCCCGGCTGTGGGACGCACAGGTGCAGGTAAGCAACACCTCTGCCCATCTCACGCAGAGGCTGGAACATTTATGCCTCATTTTTAGATAGCAGGCGAGGCGGAAATAAGTGTACCCTCTGAGGCGGAAAATCGGCGGACCAAAGCAGACCCCCAATTTGCCCACCTCTGTCTAAAACCACGAACCGAGCCACCAAAGGATGGGCAAATTGGCGGCTTGCTTCCCTGTATAAAAATGGCAACTGATATCACATGTGGGTGTGATATGCTCTAGGCTCAAGGTATGTGTGGAATGTGCTTTCAAATCAAAAGCCCCCCGCTAAGATGGCGGTTCTAAACTCCAATGGGGTGCAATGTAAAGCTCTTATTTTGAAGACAAATTTGTTGTCACTGTTCACTGCCCAACTTTGAGCTTTACGTCACGTCACATGTTTACGCCTACCCCTAGATATATGGACGTATTTTATCCATAAGTATTGGAGAGTGCTGTTGGACAGAAAACTTTTCTCTCCATATTTCAACTTTTCAACTTTTTTTCCAACATATTTCCACTGTTTTTTTTTCATGATATGATGCTACTGCATCATCACTGTCACTGTGTAGCAGATCTACAAGTTAAACACATTGCAACACGTTGAGAGCTTGTCGATCTTATGTACTTATTGACCTAAATTAATTTGTTAAAAGACAAGTTCACATTCAGATTTACATATATTCAAATTTTGTCCACAAGTTCACATTGTCTGAGAGAGGTGCACAAATATGTTTTGCACAAAATATACTACAACAATTGGAGCAAAAATGTGAGCGTGTCATTTTTTTAAATCTGTGACTTGTAAAATAGGATTTGTGCACCTGTAATTAAGTATGTGTGAATGCGTAAGTGTTTTGTATTTGTGGAGAGAAAAAAAATCTACAAGTACACAACTCATAGAGTACGTGACTACACATTTACTGACACACATATACAATCACTGTATACAACTACAAATTCCACTGTTATGGTCCTCAAACCTTTGGCACCTTCATACAGGTGGCTGTCCAAAGGTAAAGCACTGGAGCGTTTCTGTGATCTCAGAGAGGAGATTACAACTTTCCTCCACAGCAGCAAGCACAAAAAGCCAGGCTCATGCTTGAAAAACATACTGGACAGCAACTGTAACATATCCGGCCCAGCTACATTTCTTCATTTTAAAATTTAGCCCAAATGAATTTGTAATTGAATAGCCCTGGTTTAAAGTCTCAGGAATATCATTCACTTGGTTCTAAATTTGTCCCCAGCTTGTCAGCTTTTTAATGTTGACAGTTGTGCTCTCCAAGGTGCAGTGCTTTGCTGTGTATATTATGTCATTTGTTGTCACTGCGAAGGAGTCCCTCTCCTCCCCTGTCCTCTTTTAAATTCCTTGTTGAGCTCCTGTCTTCCCACTCATGTCACCTAATAGGAGGAAAATGCCCAGCGGTCCAGGGAGTACGAAGAGCAGCGGAAGGAGGCCATGCTCCACTTCCAGATGACCTTGAGCGACATTGAGGTGCAGATGGAACAGCATAGCTCCCACAACACCAAGCTGAGGCAGGAGAACATGGAACTGGCCGAGAAGCTCAAAAAGCTCATTGAGCAGTACGAGCTTCGAGAGGAGGTAGGGCTGCCCAGGAGTCACATAATTGGCTTGTTGAGTTAACCTTAACCTGTCCTGTCCTGGCCACCACACCAAATGCACATGTGTCAGCAAACTTTATTTAGTTTTGGTGGTGTTTAAAAATATTTAAAGGGAAGATAAAGTAACTATGTGGTGACCCCATCTTGATCATGTGGTAGCACTTGCATGTTTTCTGGCTCAGGCAAACTAGTTTGTATTGTATTTTAAGTATTCTTAAGTTCTGGTAATGGTAAAGCAGATTAATTTATAAAGCTCTATACACTACAAAAGCAAGCTAAAAGCTAAATGCTAGCTATGTTATTTTACAGTGAAACCGCAGAGTTCTTAAAAATCGAATAAAAATACCATAACAAAAGCTTTATTCATTTACAGTGAAGTTCTTCTGTCTTTGATAGAATCTGTGAAGATGACAGTAGATGTCCGATGACTGTATGACTTTCTTCAACAGGACAGTCAATAAAAGTGACTTTAAGTGAATTTGAGGTCCCCTTGATAATCATAAACACTGGTATATCTGGACTCTTATTGTTAAAGGTGTGTCTGTAATGCTGATTAAACGGTTGACAGCACTGGTTCAGGCTCAAATTACAGAACCACCATATCCGTAAACATTAGGAATTCTGTCTTGATGTGATGTACACTATATTACCAAAAGTATTCGCTCACCTGCCTTTACTCATTCTATGAACTGAAGTGCCATCCCATTCCTAACTCATAGAATTCAATATGATGTCGGTCCACCTTTTGCAGCTATTACAGCTTCAACTCTTCTGGGAAGACTGTCCACAAGGTTGAGGAGAGTGTTTATAGGAATTTTTGACCATTCTTCCAAAAGCGCATTGGTGAGGTCACACACTGATGTTGGTCGAGAAGGCCTGGCTCTCAGTCTCCGCTCTAATTCATCCCAAAGGTGTTCTATCGGGTTCAGGTCAGGACTCTGTGCAGGCCAGTCAAGTTCATCCACACCAGACTCTGTCATCCACGTCTTTATGGACCTTGCTTTGTGCACTGGTGCACAGTCATGTTGGAAGAGGAAGGGGCCCGCTCCAAACTGTTCCCACAAGGTTGGGAGCATGGAATTGTCCAAAATGTTTTGGTATCCTGAAGCATTCAATGTTCCTTTCACTGGAACTAAGGGGCCAAGCCCAGCTCCTGAAAAACAACCCCATACCATAATTCCTCCTCCACCAAATTTCACAGTTGGCACAATGCAATCTGAAATGTACCGTTCTCCTGGCAACCTCCAAACCCAGACTCGTCCATCAGATTGCCAGATGGAAAAGCGTGATTCATCACTCCAGAGAACGCGTCTCCACTGCTCTAGAGGCCAGTGACGGCGTGCTTTACACCATTGCATCCGACGCCTTGCATTGCACTTGGTGACGTGTGGCTTGGCTGCAGCTGCTCGGCCATGGAAACCCATTCCATGAAGCTCTCTGCGTACTGTACTTGGGCTAATCTGAAGGTCACATGAAGTTTGTAGCTCTCTAGCAATTGACTGTGCAGAAAGTCGGCGACCTCTTTGCACTATGCGCTTCAGCATCCGCTGACCCCTCTCCGTCACTTTACGTGGCCTACCACTTCGTGGCTGAGTTGCTGTTGTTCCCAAACGCTTCCATTTTGTTATAATAGAGCTGACAGTTGACTGTGGAATATTTAGGAGCGAGGAAATTTCACGACTGGATTTGTTGCACAAGTGGCATCCTATGACAGTTCCACGCTGGAATTCACTGAGCTCCTGAGAGCGGCCCATTCTTTCACAAATGTCTTGTTTCACAGTCTGCATGCCTGAGTGCTTGAATTTATACACCTGGGGCCAGGCCAAGTGATTAGAACACCTGATTCTGATCATTTGAATGGGTGAGCGAATACTTTTGGTAATATAGTGTATGAGTAATGATGGCAGTATGTATTAGCAATAGACATGTCATCCATAGGAATAAATAAATAATTAGATAAAATGCGTGATGGACTCATAAAGCCTGTTATATCTCTTGATAACAGAGAATTTAACAAATTGCTGGGCCTTGCATCACATGAGGCCCAGTTAAGGAGTGTTTATGCAACAATAAAAGGGAGATTTACGTTAAATTTAGCTATCAATAATTATCAATGATTATTTGGGATGATTATTAATTATAATGAATAATATGATCCAATTAGATCACATCGGGGCACCACCCTTGAAGAAAGAAAAAGATAAATCGGTCCCATAAAAATGTACTGAACAGTTTATAACTCTGGTTAATAATTTACTTAATAACTACAACCAAATTTACCATAACAGGTAGAAATGGTTGAAGGATTTTGGAGTTCTTGACAGTGTACAGGTTGGCAACATTCACTCTTGTTGAATTGTTGAATAGACAGTAAGAAGGTTCAAAAGTCTTTATTCAACACAAAGATGAAAGTACGCAATCTAACTAACATGTAGTAGATACAGGTAGGTGTGTGTGTATGTGTGTGTGTGTCTGTCAGAACAAAGAAACAATAGAGGTCACTGATATCACATGTGGGTGTGATATGCTCTAGGCTCAAGGTGTGTGTGTGTGTGTGTGTGTGTGTGTGTGTGTGTGTGTGTGTGTGTGTGTGAGAGACATGATGCCAGATTATAGAAGATGGTTAGTTGTATGCATAGACCCTGAGTCTGTGTGAAGACTAACGTCAAATTAGACGTCTAGGAAAGCAAACTACCAATAACTTGACCTAAGGTCACAGTAATACCAACAGTGAACGAACACATACATTGAACACAAATGCATTACATCAACCAGAGTTTAAAGTCCTGCTCAAGTTACCAGTCTGTGAAGAAAAGGTGCCGGTGGTTGCAGAAGAATGTTGGGGTTCCGGTGTTGAGCAATGCTGTTCTTGCTGTGCCAGGGTTGATGAAAGTCGGCAGAGGAGGAAACTGGTCGCTCCTTTCATTTGCAAGGATAGCAGCTTGGTGCTAACGTGCTTGATGTTCCACACATCCTCAGATTGGCAGGATCTTGTGTCGCTGCAGTGAGGAGAAGTTCTTTGGGCCTGCTGGCAATGCAGCTTGTAGCTCTCCACAACTTGTTGGGCCCAGAAGAAGAGATCTTGAGGGCAGGCAGCCCTGTGGGGGAGGCGGAGAGGAGCCCTGGAAGAGCCGAAGTTGAATGAGTAGAGGGCGTTGAGTGAGAGAGAGGGAACAATGAAAGCGCTGGGGTTTTGACTACCTGATTGGGGGGGGGGTCACCCTGACTAATAGTAGCTCAAACCTGAATTTTCCACCTAGGTGTGACGAATGGGGAATTCTGGGACACTGAGTTCAGTTCAGAGTCAATTTTGAAATCCACAATGCATGACTTCATCTGTGGGTCTCAACAAAGTGACACATCCAATCATTTAAGAGAAAAATTCCAAGTGTGCCTCCTCCCTGGCTCACTTAAACATCATATCATCAGTGTCAGCGACTTCAGCCATGTTGCATGATTAACAATTATTTAAGAAACTGCTTGGTTGTAAGCTGAACAATATTCACCTGTTTGAAGGCTGAATGTTATTTAGTATTATATGGTTAGACACAGTCGGCAACCTCCAACCTCACACTCTGATGTATCATCTTGGGTTTACTCGTTATCGCAGCAGCTGACCAAATTAGACACACTGATATCTTTTGATAGAATTACAGAGTCTTCTGATTTGGTAATTGTTAAAAAAAAATTCGTTAAGTACGCAACTAACCATGATGTTTAGCAGGTTAAGTTGTTTCTAGACATTTTATTGATGAAATTTTGCATATTTTGCCTCTCTATTTTATCTTTGATATTTGTCATAGTTGCTTGCAGCACAATGAAACTCTGATGTACCTTTCCTGCAGCACATAGACAAAGTGTTCAAGCACAAGGAGCTGCAGCAGCAACTGATGGACGCCAAATTGCAGAGAATTACTGAGATGATGAAAGAAGTGGAGGAGAAGCAGCAGAGAGAGAGAGACTTTGTGAGTACATCTTCTGTGCCTGTTCTTTTTCTTATGGTCTCTCCTAGTTCTCAGACGTAAATAGCCAGCAGATGAAGTGTGTGCTGTACCTGTGAGAGCTGTAGAACTGACTGTACTGTGATATATCAGCTGCTGAAGGATGCCACAGAGTCCAGGCAGAAGTGTGAGCTGATGAAGGAACAGGAAACACAACTCAAACAACAGGTAAGAACACACACAGTTTCTTGTTGGATGGCTCGCAAACACTGCAGCCAAAAACACTGGCTCTTTACAGGAAATGGACTGGAGAAGCCTTATATTTACCTTAGAAAATAACTTATCACTACTCTTCTCTCTCTCAGCTGTCTCTGTACATGGACAAGTTCGAGGAGTTTCAGAGCACTCTAGCTAAAAGCAATGAGGTGTTCACCACTTTCAGACAAGAGATGGAGAAGGTGAGGGCAAGATACACCTCACCTGTCATTTGTCAATGACAGACTGACTTCCTGTTTCCTAGTTTCTTCTGGTTGTGTCTCACTGGTTTCACTGCTAACTATCTGTCTGGATCTTCCTCTAGATGACCAAGAAGATCAAGAAGCTGGAGAAGGAAACAACACAGTGGAGGACCAAATGGGAGAATAACAACCAGGCCCTGCTGCAGATGGCTGAGGAGGTGATGTTTATGATCCGTGCTTCACAGTTAGCTTTTGGATGCTTTGGTAGAGTAAGAAATATAAAAAGATTAAAATTAGATTATTAATTTTAGAAAATGTGCCTATTCACATTTAGCGCCTGAACGTTTTTATCGGCCGGTAGGGCCCTTAAGTGGGCCCATTACAGACATAAATGTGATTGTGTGTATGTTTTCTGATAAGCGCTGATATGAAAAACTTATTTTACAAGCCATATAGTGCAGAAAACCAAGCCTGAAATAATTTAAAATTGTGATATTGTGTACAGAGCTCATTCCGACTCCACTCTTAACACCATTCTGAGACAGAGCAAGGCTAGCAGAATGTTGCAGTGTGTGTCACAGCTGACTAGACACTAGTATGGATGAAGCAAAGTGAAGCAGTGTCTTCGTGGTAAGGTCTTAACTGGTTTGTGAGTGAAGCACACACTGGAAAGTTAATAAATAATGTCCCCATCATTTTCTCTTTTTAATACGGTGTCATTTCACCCTGTCATATTAACTTATATGGTAGTTGCTTGCTAATGTTAGCAAGATAGCTAGCTAGCCAGTTATAGTACAGTCAGTTATATAGCTGATTAAAAAATAAGTGTCTTAACAAATTTTTGCAGCTGAGGAGACAACTGTGTGGTGGTTTGAGTCTGAGACAAGTGTTGAGTGTTTACTTAATGTTGTATTGTCACTTGAGAGCTAGGTGCTGAGATTCAGTGCTGGAAAATATATGAGCAACATGCCCATACTTTACTCTCCTATGACAACCCCCATTATCTTACACACTTATCACATCTTTCCCATGTGAGTGAGGTTGTGCCCAGCTAGAGATTGTTAGTACACAAAATAGCAGATTGAAATGTAAGCAGTAAGCATCAGAGCATCTTTGTGCAGCTCAGCAGAAGACAGTCCACTGGAGTTTTGAGTCACTTGAGTGTTAATTACCTAATTTGTGAGAGACAATGATTAAAAGGAAATGAACAACATCCCCATCTTTTACTCTCAGAGAAAACTAAATTATTATAGTTGTTAATGCTAAAGGTTAATGGTGAAATATTGTTAAGATGACATAATGATAAAGAACAAAAGCTTTTCTGATTGCAGGTTCATTGGAATAATGGTTCAGAATTGGAGCAAAGCTGCAGCATTAATCTTAAGAATCGTGAAGGGTTTAGTTGAGAGCAGATGTGGAATGTAATGACTCAGACTTTATTTTATTGTCATTCGAATTTCCCTTTATAGTGCAATGGGACTGAAATTTTCATAATCAATGGCTCAGAATAGTGCAGGATAAAAACAACATGTACTTACGTGAAAAATAAATGATCAAAAAGTGCGGACATAAATACTATATAAAAAATACAATATATTGCACAAAATACAAAAAGGATGGAGGAGGGAATGGTTATTTTGTGTACAACAGTCTTATGGCAAGAGGGAAGAAGCTGTTGTGGAACCTGGCTGTTCTGCCGCGGAGCAGAGTCCAGCCGCAAGAACAGTCAATGGTGGGGGCGGTGTCACTCCTGATGTTGTGGGCACTGAAGCCACAGGGGGCCAGTTTGCTCACCAGATGCTGCGGGATGATGTTGTTTCCTCCGTTGTAGATGTTGTAGGCTCGGGTGGTGTGCGGAGGAGATAGAGATGGCATCCTTTGTGGAGCATTTTGGTTGGTAAGCAAACTGGTACGGGTCAAATGTGGGAGGGGGAGTCTGGAGACTGCATGGTCCTTTACTAGCCTCTCGAAGCACTTCATCATGATGGAAGTGTTGGGAATCGATGATAGGGATGTTTGATTACTAATTAAAATATTATTATTTATTAATACAGTTATTATAGTTAATAAATGAAAGGTAGGTATGTATGATTCATTGAAGTGACACTCCCGCCAAAATGCAACCTACACTTTTTTTGTGAATGTATGAGTCAAACCTTAGTGTAAAAGCATAATTATAATGAAAGAGGCATTTTTTTAGATTTGCCATATTTTTGGGTCAAACTTGAGTGCTTGAAGCAAATTAGCCATAGCAACAAAATCGCTATTTTTAAAACACTAAGAATGCTTGACACAACATGAAACTTTGCTCGTAGTATTACCAGGGTCTCTACATATGAACACGCGCATTGAGAACATTGTTTGTATACACAGAGTTTCCTAAAAAGAGAGTTTTTGGACAGCTCACATTAGCAGATGATTCCTCCGCTCGCCACCGTCCTGCCAGTGAGAAGTGTCGATCTCCGAATGCGACATAACATGGAGGTGAGCTAAGGTGGACCATTCCTAAAGCTTAGTTCCATATAAATGCACAATACTTCATTGTTTTGTCGTTTGAGATAAACAATATTGACCTTTAAGTTGAAAAAGGAGACTCATATCAGAAAGGGTACTAAAATAAAAAGCCGGAAAAGTCACATGAGATCTTGCATGGATAGTTGTTGCCGGAAGACAGTAGCATTCCACCTTAACTCTCCTCCAGGTTACGTCGCATTTGGAGATTGATACTTCTCGGCTACCGTGACGGCTGCGAGCGGAACAGGCTACTGCTAACGTGAGTTGTTCAAAAACTCTCTTTTTAGCAAACTCTGTGTACACAAACAATGTTCTCAATGCTTCATGTTTCATGAAAGTACAGTAAATCTTAAAAGTGCCTCTTTTGTCGTAATTATTGAGAGGTTTGAATGATATACATTCACAAAAAACGCCTAGGTTGCATTTTGGCGAGAGTTTCACTTTAATGAACATGGGGCACCCTGAAATCAGGGGTCGATAATCAAATGATAGACCTTTAGCCTCAAAGCCTGAAATTAATCCAATTGTCAATATTATGAAAATATCAATAATTAAATAAGAGGGAAGGCATAAATCCGAGCACTGACCATCTCACTTAGCTGTTATTATAACATGGGATTGTGCAAAATTATTACAGATACTGCTCACTTAAAATCAACAGTGTTTATTAAAGCTTTCTCCAAAACATAAACCACCTACGTCAATAAACAACAGTTGTTCTCTAGAACTAGCACCACAAAAATATAAGCAAGCGATACATAAAAGGGTGGAAACATAAATGTCTGTGTGTGTGTGGGGGGGAGTAGGGAGTCCTTTGTAAAAAACTACCAATATGGCCAGACGTGGCTTGGGATATCAGGTTCACCGGACTACAAACTAGTGGACGTGACTTGGTAAATCTCGTCAGAAAGACTACAGAAAGTGTCAAACATGACTTGGCGAAGTCACGTGAGAACACGGACTCCGAGGTGATGATTCCTATTCAATCATACACCTGGAATTCAAAAATGGCGGCAGTGAATGTGTCAACTGGAATACGACGTACTGTGATCACACATGGGGGGGAAACTACATAAGCTATCCACAGAGTGGATCAGCATGAATGAGCTCCTAGCGAGCTTAATAACACGTTTAGCAAACATTACAGTCAACCATAAGTAGGACTTGGCGGTCCCTTCACAACAAAAGCACGCTATTTACTATCTGTTTCTGCCCAAACAGTAGCCTCTTACTTGGGTCACTCATTGCGACTAGCATGAAACTTGGATGCGAGCGCGGGGTCAGCTGTAGCATCCCGATGATAGGCTGCTATCACACAGCGTTACCGACCTGATGGAGGGACCAGACCTTGGTGGTTCTGTCTCTCCTTCTTGAGGCAGTGAGGAACGACAGGGTTGCGCAGCGTTCCTCTATGGATCCAAAACAATAATAAAGAATATTCTAACAAAAATGAAAGTAAAACATAAACAGTCTCTGTCTCGTCCAGCGAGGAAAGAACTGAAGCCTAGGTCAAGCAAAGTTCAAAATGTTTCTCAAGTACACCATTACGGTAACTACTTGATGAAACTGAGTCTTTCCAAAGCATCATGTTACCCTAGGAATGTGACGTGCAGTGGGGTCTCCTGACCTTTAAACCCATAGTGACGTCATGGTCATCTTGGCGGAGTTTCCTGGCCTGCAGCCAGTAGGGACCAGGTAAAAGTTTTCGGGGTGTGTCATACCTTGAGTTACAGTTCTTCACACCTTTTGGGCTTTGGTTCAGTTCCTCTGTTCTTCAACTCCACATGTTGATAAGGCCCTCGTAGTTGGGCTTTTGTTTTTTTAGGCACCGGTATAATTGTGGCAGTCTTGAGGCATGTTGGTACCACAGTCTGGATCAGTGACGTGTTGAAGATGTCTGTGAGAACCCTTGGCAGCTGGCCAGCACATTCCTTGAACACCCATCCTAGTATGTCTTCAGTGCCCGGTGCTTTCCAAGTGTTCACTTTCCTCAGGGTTCTCCTGACATCAGTTGTGTCCAGGCTGAGTGGCTGCTCATCCTGGCAAGGAACAGATTTCCTCAGAGGAGTGGTGTTGAGTGCCTCAAACCTCCCAAAGTGGTTATTTAGCTTACTGAGAAAGTTGATGTTGTCACTGGGGGAGGAGTAGATTTATAGTCTGTGATGACTGATACCCTGCCACATTCGTCTAGTGTTAGTGGGGTCATGGAAGAAGTCTTGTACTTTCTGAGCATGAACATGCTTTACAATTCTTATGGCATGTTTCAGGTTGGCTCTAGCTGTTCTAAGTGCCATCATGGCACCAGATCTAAAAGCAACATTTCATGCTTTCAGCATCGCACGTACATCACTGTTAATCCAGGGTTTCTCATTGGCCCGTGTGGTGATGTTTTTCATCAAACTAACATCTTCCATGCACTTTTGAATGTATAGACACAGACTCAGCATACCCCTCCACCCGCGTGTAATGATTGTCAGTAGTAGCTGCCTTGAATGCAGAAATTAGCATCAGAGAGATGGTCTGGGGGTCTACTTAGACCTAAACTTTTCCTACATTTTCCTTAGTTGCACTGTAGTGGAGAGTTTTGATATTACGGTGTCACTACCTTTGCTAATTCAAATAAAGGGTCTTGTTCCAAGATGGAGAAACTTACTGTCATAGCAGCTGGGTGGTATACTTTCTTTGTCCAGAAAGGGGAATACAGTTGTATTTGATTTCCTGTATAACAAAACTACGAAACACTTAGATGTGATAATCTTTGCTCAAGCTCAGTGCACTACCCATCTTATCATCAGGTCCATTTTCTATTGTGTTGTAGAAAACTCTGCGAGACGGACACTTCAAGGCCCTGCAGGGGAAGCTGGAGCTGCTGGAGAGGCTGTGCAGAGCACTGCAGAAGGAGAGGAATGACCTCAACAACCGACTCAGCCTTCTCCAGGAGCAGGGAGACAAAGGGACCGCTGCACCTGCTGAGGCCGAGCCACAGGAGGCGTCAGCAGGTGAGGAGGAGGAGGAGGAGGAGGAAGATGATGATGGTGATGATGATGATGAGGAAGAGGAGGAGGAAGAAGGCTTGCCTCAGGGTGACAGCCTGAAGACGGAGAGCATCCACCAAGCATCCAGACTATCTGAAGAGGGCCCTACACCGGCTGCTATTGACAAACCCACCACTGCTATGATGACAACCAACCAGCCTGCAGAAACACCACCCACACAGCAGGACTGAACGAGCCTACATGGCCTGTGTGTGGAGATGAGAAGGCTGTGATAGGAGGACTCCACACACCTATGCCTTGTTCAATAACTAGCCAGAAAAATGTCTTTGATGGAGATAAGTTTCTTTTTTTATATTCTAGACTGTCCTCTCTGGGTGTCTACACAGAATCTGAACCCATATCTTTTTTGTGTGATAGTCTCAAAAGATTCAAATTATTGTTTCAATAATTCTATTCAGTAACTTGGCCCACGTTTACATTGGTTGTAAGAATTGGCTTTGTGGCGAGCACTTGGTACTCCCTGTTTTATATCATAAGTGTATTTTCATATGGGATTTCCATGATGTCAAATCGAGGCTGTTCAGAGTCAAATTGGCCTTTTATTTCTCTTTTCACATGGTCTCTCCCCTGTAGTGTCATATGTCTCTGAGGAAATGCTAGGGATTCAATTCAGAGATGGGTACACCAATAAGCCACAATATTGAATCCACTGAGAGGTGAAGTGAATAGCATTGTAATGTTACAATGCATTGTTCTGCTGGGAAACCAGGTTTACGTCTTGTGTTCCACGTCACATTCATTCTTAAACAGCTTTTGTGGGGGCAGGGCCCATTGTCCTGCTGGAGATCAGGTGTCCTTGTTCTGTGACAGTGTTTGCGTGGGTGGTGTTCCAAGTGGCATCCACATGAATGCCAGGCCAAGTTATCACAGCAGAACATTGCATTGTAATGAGATGATCAATGTTACTCTCTAGAACTCTTAGTGGTTTTAATGTTGTGGGTGATTGGCTTATATCACATGGTCACTTATTATTGATTATTAATGAAGCCTTAAAGACACAATGGGACCTGTAAAGCTATAAGGGATGTGGGACGAAGTGTAGAAAATGTGCAGAATCAGTTTTTTTTTTTTTTTTTTTTTTTATCTGTATAGGCCATAGGGTATTGAGTGTTTTTTTCCCCTTTTTTTAATCACATCATTCATAACGTGGATATGTTTTTCTTTTCTCAATTGTGGGATTGTTCGGTTTGCTAATTGCCAATTAGCAAGCTAGCTCACAGGGCTGTCACTCTTGATCTGAAAAGAAAAACAGAGTATTTGATTTATGATTTGTTTGAATTGAAAACAAGCCTGACAGTCCTAAAATCCACATGCTCTGTAAGTAAACTGGTTATTGCTTTTCTTTTTGCAATTTTACAATCAAAAACACGTCATTCTGAGAAGTAATGTGTGGAAGCAGTTTGGATTGTTGGACGGAAGAACTATGGATAAAAGTGAGGCTGACTTTGGAAAATGTAACTTGGGTCTTGGCTAGTGAGGTCGCAGTGGCTCCATGGACAGAAAAAAAATTACTCTGCAACAGAGTTTAGATTGGTCTGTGGCTTTCCATTCTAATTAACTGAAACAAATGATGTTGCAGTCTATATTTGTTGGAACTTGGCTTTTGTAAATGGTAATGGCTCTACTAGCTAAATTTCAACAAATTTCTACCACAGCTCCTGCTAAATACATCTCCTTTGTTGCGCAGTAGCACTGGGGCATTCATAATTGTTTAACTATAGGGATAATAGGCTAGCTTTGTCTATTTGAGACAGTTTTTGAGGTTCAGTGATACCTCATTGGAGTTTAAGTCTCCAAAAAAAGTCTGCTTGTATAAATGCCACTCTTGGGTGTTGTGTTCTGTGGACTGGGACTAAAGGCTGTTTTAAGGATGAACTTGATGGCTCATCACCAGATTGATTGATGATTGATGAAGAGGGTTGCTGGTAGTTGGTTCTGTTGCAAGCTGTTGTTCTCAAAGTTATAAACTGTAAGATTATTTTGTATCAATCCTCAATATTTGTTGCAGTTTAAGGTTGAATTCCTTTCTAACCTTAAACTCTGAAATTGCACTCTGTAATTTTCGCTAAAGTTTGCTAGTCTATAGTCCAACTATGTGGAATTCAAACAACTGGCCTCTGTAGTGGTGGATTCTGCACAGAATTTTAGATTTGTATTACTAAATGTCACTTTAGTTAGCACAAGTGTCACCAAATCAAGCAGGACTTGGGGATTAAAAATCCCATTTTTTACCTGTTTTGTGTTCAGACAGTCCCGCCATCCCTGAACTATGGGGAAATTAAAAAATAAAAGAGTAATAAAGGTCAGGATGTTTATTTAGTTGCCTGCCCGAGGGACAACTAAAGTGATGTAAAGAGATAAAAGGTCAGTAAACATGCAAAATGTTCTGCATGATTTTAATCTGCAGCTCTACAATCGATGTTTAATTTAATAAACCATGTCATTTGACTTCCATATGGTCAGGTTAACAGGGTGTACAAAGAAAAGGCATGTCAGGAGTTCTGAATCGCCTTTGTCCACCGGCAAATTATTTTCTGTAAATTATGTTTATTATGTCACAGTAATGGACCCTGTCATTTTTGCAAATTTATACTGGAAAAAAAATGAATGTGATTCGCTTTTCTATTACATTTTAATAAATATATTTTGATTTCCATCTTTGATGCGCATCAGTAAGGGGCTGTTACAGGAGCTGCAGTTATTGTTCATGAGGAAAGTCATCAGGGCCTTGAATTCAGGACATCTGTTGTCACCAGGGTCAAATCGAGTTTCACTCAAACACACATCCTGTCTGCTTATTGGATTATCATTGAACAGTTTTCCTTTGAGCCACCATTTGCAGATCTTGAACACTGCTTGCTCCATGACCCATTCAGTAGCTCCTGAGGCAGAAACTGTTCTGCAATGGGCCCAGTATCTTGAATGCAGGCCTTAAAGGCAAATTATCAATGGAAAGTGAAACGTTGCATTTTTTGTTTAGGCGAAATACTGTTTTGCTTGAAAAATGTTTTGTGGACTGCAAAACTTCACCTGACTTCGATCAGCATGGAGGGGGGAGATGATGACTGAACTTTGATTTTTTCAGTGAACTATTCCTTTAATTCTCAATGTTAACCCACCCCCCAGTTACTTAATTAGTATCCTTATTTCGCGTCCCAGTCTGTTTTTTGTGGGTGTAAATACAAGACTGATGCCAGATGAGGAGAAAATTCCCATAGCACTGTTAAGCCTGTTTCAGCTCACCAGCCACCAGTTCTTTAAAGCAGCTGTCCTTTTTGAAATCAGAAAAATATCAAGTCAGTGAGAACCATACGGGTCGTACTGACAGTCATTCCTGTCCAAATGCGTACACTCACTGGCCGACAGATAACTCATGTGTAAGGTCCTCTAAAATGTCCAGTTGTAGTCAGATGGCGACCTCTGGCCTTTATGAACTTGTCGTGCATTTATCTTCACATTGTGCAGTTCAGAAGCACGTGTACACAGTGAGGTGGTGCCTGCGTGATTTTCTTTCGCTAGAGGATAGGTCTAGTCACATCCCAAACTGAAGGAACACTTGTAAGCTATTTCCTCTTTCATTGGAGTTGCCCCAGACTTACTCAGGTAATGTCAGAATCTACCTCTGCAGGTGAGACTAACTGTGAAAGAAGAGGCGTGAGTCACCATAACTTTGGAGAGCTTTATTTTTACTTAGGAAAATGAGTCCATACCCCCCCCCCCCCCCCCCCCCCCCACCGATTGTACAATGTTCTTACAGTCCTTTTTTTGCTTTTCAATAAACATTTTATAGAATTTTCAATAATGATGGATTCATTTCCTCTAAGCAAATGTTGACTTGTGTAGTTTCCACTGAGAGTAAGAATCAAGTAGGTAGGAGGTGTGAATGTGTAATGGGAGTGTTCAGCCAGTCCTCAGTCTGAGGCCACATTCCAGGTAAAATTTACATGAATGCAAAACTTAGTTTTGAAAAGTTATAAAAGTTTTATTGCAATTTATGGCGCAGGAAACAAAATATGGCAATTTCACATGCAAGAACACAAGAAGGGTAAAAATAAAGATGTGCACTCCCATCAAGTGCCCTTAGTCAGTCAACTTTTACTCAAGCCAAACGCTGAAGAGCTTCTGTACCTTATGAACAGGAACCAAACATGGCAGGGAATGTATATCAAAGGACAGCTGAGAAGTGTCATGTCAGTACCACATTCTGTGACAAAAATAAGGTATGACAGAACTGGCTGCTCACAAGTCAAACTGTAAGGTAACACTTCTGAGTTATCCTTGCATGACTCCTTTGAAATTATCTTATAAATAACTCGCATGACTTTGTGCACATGAAGATGTTTTGCTCGTACGAGTTTTCAAAGCCCCTTTACCACAACATCCCATTCCCCAAACACTGCCAGCTCCTGGCAAGTGATTTTGGGCAATAATGAAGTGAAAGCAGGATGACACAGAGTCCAACTGTTAGCAAGGGTGGAGACCATGTCGTACGTAACTCCCCACAATGCTCACAGTCATGATAAACCAGAGAGGGATACGACAGGCTGGGCTCAGTCTGGCACTCGGGAGTGGAGGGGGTTGTGCCTGCACGCAGCTGTGTTATGACCCCTGAGGCTCCAACTCTGATGCAGGGGTGTTGTCTGGCTCCTCATCATTGTAGATATTCTCAGCCTGGGAGAAGAACAAGAAGCACGAGGACAAACTCACAGGTTTAATGAGGGCAGTAGACAGCTCTGTGACAATACTGATCCGGACATTTCGTTTCTAGATCAACATTGAAAAGGCTCTTATTTGACTGTCAATTAGAAATTGGGTTGACAAGGAGCATAGCAAAGCCATGGTAATATTAATGCTTGACAAAATACTGTAAAACCTCAGATCATTACCTCAGTTGTAGAGAGAACCAGGCCTTTGTTAGTGGACATTAGAGATAGATCATTGGTTCAGCCTGTTCTCAAGTTAATACAAACCCAACATTTCCTCTATGTTCACTTGTTGTCTTTATTAAATTAAGTCTGATGTAAAATTCAGCAGCACTAATTCCATCACTATACAGCTGGAGTCATGTCAGTCTTTAAGTCTACCTTTTAATATTTATAATATTATCATAAGTGGGCCATTAAATGTCAAACTAGGATTTCCACCTCATGGTCATAAGCCTCCACCAACCAGTCAAGTTCCAATGTATATTAATATCTGTCAAGACTTTGAACTAATTTTAAAAAAGCTAAAAGTGTAGTTCTTGATGACATGGGAGTTACCCCTATATTGACATGTATGAATCCGGTGAATAATTAAGACATACAGCCTTCACTTAAAAAGGAGTCCAGAAGACTGCTATTATACAGCTTCAACGCATGGTCCACAGAATGAGAAGGTTGGGGTTGAGAACCACGGGTTACAATCTTGAACAATATGTTGTTCATCACAGTAATGAGTAAATTAAAGTTTTACAGTTGTAGTAAATACAGCTACCTCTGAAATGTCTCTGGAGAGGTGTAGATGTAAAAGAGTAGCATGAAGTAACAATGCTCAAGTAAAGTAATTAGGGTTCTAACCCCAAAGGGGTAGAGACCAATTTACTTTTGGGCTAAAGACCAAGGAAAATGACATGAGCTTTGATTTTCCCTAAAACTGGAATTTAGTCAGAGATGTTGTATGATGTGGTAAAATGTGACCGCTGTGTAGAAACCAAAGCCACAGTTCATGAAATAATCACAGCAGAAATGTAGCATAAGTCGGACCACCAACTATTTATCTTTAAAATGTTACAGTTACAGCTGAAAATGACAAGAGAAGGAAACACATTTCAGACTGCATATCCATGGAGCAACTTATCTGGCAGTGGTCAACATGGAATGGACTGTTGTTCGCATGTCCTAGTGAGTCAGGCAACACTATAGAAAAGGAGTGCTGGAAAAATGTTGGCAGAGGTTCTGGTGACCCTGGTCACAGACATCATGATTATGGTAACAGTAACACTGTTGTAGACTCAGCTGGCCTGATGGAGCTCTCCTGATTACGAGCCTCTTGGTAGTCTGACTTGACTAGCCATCTAACCATCCATCTCAAAATCAAATGGCTTGCTAATTTCACTTAAAAAACAACTACCGGTACCTGCCATTCAGCTGTACTTAACTGGTGACCAGCCATTGGTTTTAATAGACTGGGTATGGCTTGCTTTGAGCATTAAGACCTGCACAAACTTCATCCTGCTGGGGTCTCTTTGGAAAGTGCAGAGAAAATAGAAAACACGTTTTATAGGTCTATGTATAACTCTGGTATACCACAGATCTTACAGTGTGAACAACTGCCACATTGCAGTAAACAGCTCGTCCGCTGGAACATCACAATGTTAATCGTGACAGAGGTGTGATGTTCCAGGTTCAATAATATACAAATAATGCAAATTGATACATGCAAAGAGCTAACATACAACTACTTCTCACCATCTGCCAGACTTGCATGATGTTGTCTTCGGACACTGAGCATATGACCCAGGGTTCATTGGGGTTCCAGGAGAAGTCAGAAATCTTTGCTGTGTGGCCACCATGGATGAACTGATGGAAAATAGGGAGAAATTAGAGACAGGCACTTGAATAACAGCCAGAGAGCAAGCAGGAGTTTGGTTAGCTCATGTCATGTTCAAGCCCCACTTGTGTGTTCTGAAACTGACTGGGAACACTGAAAACTTAACTGGAATTACACCATTGATCAACCACTTAATGTGATAAATTATTAACAAAGTGATTAAGTTAAAATGGGCCAGTCACCTAGACAGCTGCAGCTAGACACACCTGATCAACTCTTACATGTTTAAAACTTGCTCAAAGCATCATTTTAGTGAACTTCCTGTCCAATTGCAGTTGACAATCCCCCTTCCTACTCTCTATATCAACACATGAACGTGCAGCATAATCTCCAGACATAGCAGCAAATCTAATCTGTCATGATTGGATTAAATGACAGGGACACCAGATTTTTATTTTTTTATTTTATTCTTTATTTTGACTTGTAAAATCCAGTTAAATAAAAAGTATAATACAGTGTTTGTTTGTGTTTACATGCAGGAAGATTGTATGGCTTCTGTCAGAGCTATGGATCTCATGATGACTGAAAGAGCTTAATGTAATGTTGAGGAAAAATCAATAGTAGTCAACAAGCACCAACATATAAACCTGGGCTAAATATAAGTTCTAAATCAAAGCCACATGCGAGATGTCACAAGCACTTCAAAGACAGGTTTTTTTGACCTGTTTGAAAAAATACAGCTGCACAGCGATGAAAATTTATATCAAATAAACAGTTGGGCTGAAACATACATTTTTTTGGCACTAAGCACTGGTGCTACAGAGGTTGAAAGTTTTGTTGCACAGGTCAAAAACATGTACCATCAAGAGTATTAAAGCATCAAGTAACTTTACTGCAGTTTGAGCCTGTACAAGTTTTGTGTTGGGAGTTTAAAAACTTGCTTTCCATGAGCTCCAAAAATAATGAAGTAGCCAGAATAATGCAGAAATTGTTTTACAGGTCTTATTTTCTATTATCAGCCCAACTTGAACTTAAATTGATTTCTCCTTTACATTTCCACTCAGTGTTTATTAAAGTAGCTCTCTAGTCTGGGAAAGAGATGTTAATGAGCAGAGAAGGATCTTCATTGGCTTCTGCCTAAACAAACTAAAACAAACTCTCTTGTTTTCATAACTGAACAAACAAACTGACAATTTATACTGTTTTACTTTGTATGTTGTAGACTCTGCCACCTTTTCTAGCTTCAAACATCATTCTGGGACCTTATTTTCCTCCGAGAAAAGCTTGTTTAATCACTTATGGAATAAATAAATATTGCATTATGATGTCATTAATATTTTCCTCTGAGAACAGCTTGTTTATTCACTTATGGAATAAATAAATGTTGCATTATGACGTCATTAATATTGTGCACATTCAATTTTGAATGTATTGTCCAAAACTACATATTGCCCCTTTAAGTGCAATGGAATCTGCACGTTCAAACAGATGGATGGAAAAGCCTCATATAGCTTGTTTTAAATCATACAGGTGAACCTTAAAAAGCTGACATATTGCCCAGCCCATCACTTACCAGCAGCTCAGGTGGGCCATCCTCAGCATCCTCTGCTGACTGCTCCTCACCGATTTTACTAAATAAAAGAAAGAAAATGGACTGATTGGTATAGTTACTCATCAACAAACTCTATGTCAAATGTGGCTTCCACTTAAATAAAACACCACATTGTGTGGGCAGTGCTGGCTAACCATCTCTGTGTTTTGTTGGGATCTGAACATGAAGGGGCATTCCTGAACACTACAGCCTTGTGTTGGTCCTCAGATAGAGGCCTGTGAACCACCATTTGATAGACTGTCATTATGTAGATCTTTATTGGGATGGTTAGTGGCAAGTTAAGATTTATTGGGAAAACATCATATTTAAGAATATTGTAAGCAGAGAACACAACCAAACTGAGGATCATTTCTTAAAGGGATAGTTTGGGTTTTTTGAAGTGGGCTCCAGTGTCTTCAACAAATGACGAAACCCGGTGTTGTCAACAACAGAATAATGCCGTAGATGCTTACTGATAAAAGCTGCCACAGATTGAGCTATTCTCTTCCTTTTCTCCATGTTGGGTGGTAGAGTTGGCAGCATGTTCTTGGCTGGACCGGGTCTGCTATCTCTTTTGCAGCCGATAACGTTGACAGTAGCCTCTCCAGGTGGAAATGGCTTATGTGGTTTCTCAAGTTAGTGGTAGTTCCGAGGTAATTGATTTTTGTGTGACACACTTTACACACCGTGTGTGTCTTGCCCAGTTTGCGCTTGTCAGTGTCTTCATAAAATCCAAAATGTGATCAGGCGGCTGCTTTTAAAATACTACGTGAACTTGTTATGACTTTTTCCTCAGCCATGTCGCACAATGAATGAGGTGACGCATTTACTGTAGTTACTGTGAACAGGCAGAAAGAGTAGAACAGAGAGAGAGAGTTGAAACTTGTACTGACGCGGCCCAAAAATCAACAAGTTACGTTAGCAGGCTATATGGTGCGTCACAGCATGGATGCATAATCCATGCATAATTGTCCATGTCCGCATCGCGATGCATCGTTAAAATTATTAATTTCCACACCCCTAATCTATAGTTGGTCTGTTCCCTACTGTAATTGCCGATCAGCGCAGCCTCAGTTTGGAGAAGCAGAGAGCCCTTCAGCCCAGACGCTCAGCTTTGTATTACACTGAATGGATTCCAGATGCAAAGCCAATTTTAACCACCTAAAACATCAGCGCAACTGGGCCTCGCATTGTATTTCGCCGCTCGCAGATCACCTGTTGCCTAGTTGCACTAATGCGTAGGGATACAGAGGTTCTATGGTTGAGAAAATGTAGTGCCAAAAGAAAGCGAGGTCTGATCGTGATGAAAAGTGTGCAAATTTTCTCTATACAACATACACTTGAACGGATATAGATTTTTTTTTTAGGTGGGCCTTGTTATAAGTGGTTAGAATTTGCTTTGCATCTGGACTCCATTCCCTGCAGTACAAAGCTGAGCATCTGGGCTGGAGTGGCTCCCTGCTTCTCCAAACTGAGGCTGCACTGATCGGCAATTACAGCAGTGAACAAACCAACTATAGATATGTACTTTATATGACCCCACTTCAAAAAACCCGAACTATCCCTTTAAGTTTTTAAACTATCATCTGATACACAACATGATCACAAGATCTAATCTTTGTCACATGAGCCATATCAAAGCACATACACAGTGTATTGTGGCTGTCATGCAAACCTACCCATTTTACTCAACAAAGGAGGATTTTGCTGCAGTTGCTTTTTCTGTGTCTTAATGATTGATTTATTTTACTTATTTGTGCGTCCTAACAGGAGCTCTCAGGAGACATGACAGCCATTTGTTGTTCTTCAATGAGCTCGAGCCACACACCAACCCAGAAGGTTTCTGACAGTTTCATTTTAGCACGAGTTATATGTTATGTTCCCTATTTAAGTAATAAGAGGTACAGTGGACACTTCTTACCTTAGGTCCCAGACATTGAGACGTCGGTCGGTGCCACTGGAGGCCAGGATTGTCTCGTTGTGAGGAGACCATTGGACCTAAGGAATTTGACAGGTCACTGGCAGGCTGATGTAGCAAGAGTCAGCATGGACTTTTTTGTAAACGAAATTCTTCTTAAAGTGAAGTTCTCACCAAAAAGCAACCTAGGCTTTGTTTGTGATTGAATATGAGTCAAACCTTCGTGTAAAAGCATAATTACGACGGAAGAGGTACTTTTAAGTCTTACCGTAGTTTTGTTTTCGGGCAAGCTAACTTTCAATGGAATGTGGGGGCACTGGCACGCTAGCACCAAAATCGCTATTTTTCAAAGACTAAGAAGGCCTTCATGGCAGATAAAAAGTGTCAATCCCCGAGTGCGAACTAACAGGCAGGAGATTAATGGTGGACTGCTCCTTAAGCCTTCCTGTTAGGTCGCACTTGGGGATCGACTCTTTTGTCTGCCATGAAGGTGGCGCGTCGGAGAGCCAGCTCCTACGGTGAGAAGTTCAGAAACCTTCTTTTTAGCAAACTCTGCGTACACAATGTTCGTGTTCCATGTGTCGAGACCCTAATGATACTACGAGCAAAGTTTCATGTTGTGTCGAGCCTTCTTTAGAGTTTTAAAAAAAGTGATTTTGATGCTAGCGTGCCAGTGCCCCCCCCCACTCAAAATGAGCTTGCCCAAAAACGAAACTATGGTATCTTAAAAGTGCCTCTTTCATTGTAAGTATGCTTTTACACGAAGGTTTGACTCATACTCAATCACAAATCAAGCCTAGGTTGCTTTTTGGCGAGAGTTTCACTTTAAACATGATAACACTGGGGGTCTTTCACCTTGGCAGAAAAATGACTCCCAGTAGTCCCAACAGTGTCAGTGAGCACTGTTGTTGCCATGGGGGAATGAACTTTGTGTGTGTCAAGTGTCCACATACATGCCTGGACCCAATCCCCTGTCTGTAAGTTGTGGCTGATAGGTGTACATTCATACAAAGCTGTGTTGAACTTACAAATAATTACAACACTTTGAAGCAATTTAAGTTCTTGCCTGGAAAATTTCATCTTTGTGGGACTCGAAGGAGTGGAGCTTTAGTTTGAGGTTCCTTAGATCCCACAATGCAACAGTCTGAGAGAAACATAACAAGCTTTGTATTAAACGTTAATTTTCGTCTATTCAATTTTATAGTTCCGTGTATTTTTGCCAGTTGTCTACCTTATCAGCAGAACCAGTAGCAAGAATGAACTCGCTGTAGGGGTTGAAACTCAGACAGTTGACCTCTGCAGTGTGAGCATCTACTGCGTGACTGGCTTTGGATGTGTTGCTGGATCGAGTGTCCCATCTGATGGAGAATTAAGGAGGGTCAGAGACAGCAGGGACATCACTTATTTGCTTGGAAATAATTTAAAAAAATGAGCAATTTTAACTTGACTAATCTGTAGTCCTGCAATGAGCTGGCAACTCATCCAGGGTGTACCCTGGCCTATGCCCATTGTGTGAACTGGATTTGGCCCCAGTAAGACCCGCAGCCCCTTAGGGGGAAATGGCAACATCCCACGACCCTCACGGATAAGCGGAAAGACAACGAAACGAAACGAAATCTGTTGTCCCCACTCACAAAACCAGAAAAGAGACTATGTCACTTGTCACTATCAGTCACTTGCATCATGAGTTTCTGGTCGTCAGCCACTGAGCCAAATAGGGATTCGTGGAGCAAATGCCAGGAAACATCTTCCACCACTGCTGTGTGGCCAGTAAAGATGGTCTTGGCATCCACAATCTTCCCTTCCTTTGGGCCAGCCCCAATGTCCCATAGACAGATCGTCTGGAGTGAAATAAAGAAGACACACAATCAATTTTCTATCCAATTTTTACAATGAACAAGTACACACTTTTAAACAGCTTTAAAGAGCTGCAGTTACAATAACAGCTTACAGTTACTTTTAAAATGTAAAAACCTTTTCATGTGACACAAGGTTATTTTTAAGTATGTTTAATACATTTATTTGTATGATTTAGTCTGAGTGGCTTCAAAGCAGTTCAGGTAATTTTATAATAATGATTTCATTAATTTCTGGCACAAAATGGAGGACGTAGAAGAACTGAAAGTACAACAAAAAACATCAGTATTGGCATCGGCAATCGGCAAAGTTGTTATTTTAAACATCAGTATTTGCCCAGAATTTCACAATTGACAATCGTTAAATGTAATCAATTGAAACGGATTGAAATGCAGGAAAGACAAAAACATCACAGCATGGCAGACAAAGTAACCAGGTACATTTACAAGTACTGTCCTTATGTACAATTCAAAAACAAAAAGTTGTTTCAGCTGGGGATATTTCACTACATTTATCTGACAGCTGTAGAGATAGATTAATTTAACAAAACACATAATCAGCTCATATATGATTGGTTGTTTCAGACTGGTACAACCTCACAGTATTTCTAGTTACTTACATGGTCATCAGAGGCACTGAGTAGATTGCCGCTGAGGTTGGGATTCCAAGAAAGGCCATACCCTTCTTTCTGGTGGCCTTTCAGCCTCATGTCAGGACTACACTCTCCACTGGGATCTGAAACACATACATACACACTGCAATCACCCATCCGCTGTGCCTGATGCAAGTGTGAATATTCTGATGCATGTAGTCATTAGTACATAAGAACAGCAGTGATCCAACCTGGCTTTGATGGGTGCTTATTGTAGTTGAAAACCAGCACGTCAGAGGTGGGAGTCTTGGTAGCAATGATGCAGTGATTCTGAGGCATATAGCGAGCTCGATTCACCTCTCCTTCATGGTTTATCTTGATCTCGATCTCTATTTTCCCACTCACTGAACCAAATCCACCAAACTCTGACAACAGAACACACTCAGACTGTTATTACGTCTAAATTAAGAATTTGACACCAGGCACTTAACAACTTTTGGTTAAACTTGCTAGGCTAACTCTGAGGATGGGACCAGGGAGATACTAACTTCATAACTTCATAGTTACTTCATAACTATGGGATTTCTGTAAATGGATTTTGGAATATTGCCAAAAATAATCTCTGTGTTTAACACAATGTAATGATACTTGCACGTTTTGTTCATCAGGATAATCTTCACAGATGAACACTACTTTGTGATTTTTGAAGCTTAAATTAAATCTCTAGATGTAAAAAGCTAATGTTAGGCTATAAACAGACTACACTGCGGTCAAAATCATCACCACCAGTAAACACCTTACTACATAATTTATTTATATATTTTCTATAAACAGATTAATGCACAAATTGTAAAGTTCTACTGTAAACCAGTTCAAAAAGTTCATCTAAATCTTTTTTTAGTATTTTTTAAGTCTTGTACTTATTGTATGTCCGTCTAACTGCTACTGTAACAAGTGAATTTCCCGATGTGGGATAAATAAAAATCTGAAGTAAAGTCTAAGTCTTCTATAACAATCTGAGGAGAGCCCAAGGTTTGCATGTTCCATGTTTTATTGTAAGTGTGTCATTAGAGTGTGGGACTGGTCTGATCTGGTCTCAACCCCACAAAGTCATCGTCTTATTTCAGTATTGATAAACTCTGGTCTTGGTCATAACTTGGTCTCAGTGTACGTGGTCTTGACTGAAACACTGGTGCACACTACAAGATGGAGAGGAGAGGATGAATGATGTGACAGGACTGATAGCTGGTTTATTGTAAAAGGCTTGCATAATTTATATACAGACTTTGGAAAATTCAAATTCATTATTGCAAGAGCATGCAAAAATATCTTAATTTAGCCCATACACGCTTGTCAATATATGTACAGATAAGGTTTGAAGGTGATTTACTACTCTAGATATAAACGACTAAGATAGTAAAGATATAAAAAATAAACTAATCAGGTTAAAAAACAGTAACTGAATATATGTTGATTGAAGAGCTGATGAGGGCTCTCTATACAAGCCCCCCTGAAGCCCCCCTAAATAATTTGATGGGGTTTTTTTTAACTTGTTAGGGAACATTTTTCCAAAACAACATACCGAAATTAAAAGCATGACAGCTCCCACATAGTTTGAAACTCAGAGATGTGCTTGGTACCATTGGAAAGTTTTTTCTAGAAGTGTAAGTGTGATTCTATGACATACAGAGTTACAGAGGTTGGAACACAGGTTTTGGTTTCCATCCAATTCAAATGTCAATCAATCAATCAATCTTTATTTATATGGCGCTTTTCATACAGAAAAAAGTAGCTCAAAGTGCCTCACAGAAATAAACAAACAACAGCAGAAGAGTAGAAACAGCAAAATAAAATGAGAAGATAGTTAAAAGAACCCAACCCTCCCACCCCTTCAGACATGGACAGAGACATACACACTCATACACACACTCACACATACGCACACAGACACACACACACTCAAACACACCCATGCAGTAGCTGTCACTAAAGAGACATGGCTGGACAGCGAGACTTGGTGCATGGAGGAAGCTACCTTTCAGGAGCCAGCCATACTGGGAGAGATCTCGGGCCAAGGCCGCAGGGAGCACCACCACAGAGACCACCCCAACCCAGGCAGACAGGAGGCCCCACACCAAGGTGCAGAGCCCTCTGGTCACCCGGGCCAGAGCCGTCCATGGGACAGCACCCCCCGCGGCCAGACCAGAGACAACTCCCAGCCTGGCAGGCCCCCATGAGGAAACACTGGAGATTAAAAACTGACAGACTAAAACAGTAGAATAAAGCAAAAGCATAGAAGCTGAAAACACGAGGGACTAAAACATAAAAGTATAAAGGCTAAAAGCACGAGGGACTAAAGGTTAAAATATGAGAGATTAAAACAGTAAAAGAAGAAATAAATAAATAGGTAAATAAAATAAAATAAAATAAAATAAAATAAAAAGGATTTATATGAATAAATAAATAAATGAATGAATAAGTAAATAAATAAATAAAAGTGCTCTAATTAGTACGGCATAAAGGAATTAAGAAGAATTTAAATTTCAATTAAAAGCCTGGTTAAAAAGGTGGGTCTTGAGCCTCTTTTTAAAAACCTCTACAGTCTCTGCGACCCTGAGGCTCTCCGGCAGGCTGTTCCACAGTCGGGGCCCATAACAACTGAAAGCCGCCTCCCCGTGCTTTTTTGAACTAACCTGTGGTATGGTTAAAAGGCCGGTGCCAGAGGACCTCAGGGTCCGCGGGGGCTGATAGACTAAAAGCAGGTCAGATAAATAAGAAGGCCCAAGACCGTTAAGACATTTAAAAACTAGTAAAAGAACCTTAAAATCAATCCTGAAACGCACGGGGAGCCAATGAAGTGACTTTAAAACCGGTGTAATGTGCTCCCGCCCTCTGGTCCTCATCAGCACTCGTGCAGCTGAGTTTTGTAATAATTGTAGATTCGAAATGCTCTTTTTGGGAAGGCCAGAGAGCAGAGCATTACAATAGTCTAAACGACAAGAGATAAAAGCATGCATCAGCACCTCCGTGCTGGCCTGAGAGAGAAACGGGCGGACTCTGGCTATATTCTTAAGATGGTAAAAACCTGTCTTTGTTATATTTTTGATGTGTGGAATAAAACTGAGCTCAGAGTCAAAAATCACACCCAGATTTTTTACAGATTGTGATGGTTTAAAATCCTTTAACTTTGGTAAAAGTTTCTCTTTCAGGCCTTCAGGACCAATGAGTAAAACCTCTGTTTTGTCCTGGTTGAGCTGTAAGAAATTTGCTGCCATCCATGTCTTGATATCTAAAATGCAGTTAAAAAGGACATCAATGGGCCCTGTGTCATCAGGAGACACAGCGATGTACAGTTGTGTATCATCAGCATAACTATGAAAGCTGATGCCGTGCCTCCTGATGACGTCCCCAAGGGGAAGCATGTACAGATTAAAAGGAGTTGGACCTAAAATTGACCCTTGGGGAACCCCACACTTTATTTTGTGGGTTTCTGAGGAACATGTATCCATACTTACAAAGAAGTGTCGGTCTGTGAGGTAAGAAACGAACCAGTTAAGAACAGTACCAGAGAAGCCGACCAGGTTCTTCAGTCTGTTTAATAAAATGTGATGGTCTACTGTATCGAAGGCGGCGGTTAGATCCAGCAGTACCAAGACTGTGAGTTTATGGTTATCTAAGTTGCACCTGATGTCGTTTAAAATCTTTAAAAGGGCTGTCTCTGTACTGTGGTTCGTCCTAAAGCCAGACTGATACTTCTCCAAAATGTTGTTTACAATTAAAAAGTCATTCACTTGGGCGCCGCATAGCTCAGTCGGTAGCGCGTGCGACCCATGTGCCGAGGCTCTGCAGCGGACCCGGGTTCGACTCCCGGCCCGGGTCCCTTTGCTGCGTGTCACTCCCCGTCTCTTACCCTGTTTCCTGTCCAACTCTTCAGCTGCTCTATCAAATAAAGCCAGAAAAGGCCAAAAAAATACTTAAAAAAAAAAAAAGTCATTCACTTGATTGAAAACAAGTTTTTCCAAAATTTTACTTAAAAACGGTAAGTTGGATACAGGCCGATAATTATTAAAGGTGTTGGGATCTAGGTTGCTCTTCTTCAGAAGGGGCTTCACCACCGCCGTTTTAAAGGAGGCGGGGAAGACACCCGTCTGAAGAGAGCAATTCATCATATATAACAGCTGATCCTGAAAAAATCCACAAAGTGTTTTAAAAAACGGTGTGGGAATTGGGTCTAATAGGCAGGTCGTGGGCTTTACTTGGGAGAAAACTCGACCAAGTGTCCTCGCATCAACCAGGGCAAAACTCTCTAGTGTTTCCTCGGGTAAAATCAATGATCCAGGTGTGTCGACATTTAAAATCTGTTGAGGTAAGAGACTCGATCTGATGTCATTGATTTTACTTCTGAAGTGGTCTGCAAAATCCTCGCAAAGAGCGTTAGTTGGTGTTTTGGAGGATCTATTAAAATGTGTGTTTGTTAAAAAGTCAATTGTGGAAAAGAGGAATTTTTGGTTGTTTTTATGTTCGTCGATTAGCTTTTGGAAATGGGAGATTCTTGACTGTTTGACTGCGTTATTGTAGATTTTGAGGTATCCACGTAAAATTTCATGGTGAACGGTTAACTTTGTTTTTCTCCATCTCCTTTCAGCACTCCTGCAGTTTCTCTTGAGTTTTGTAGTTTCTGTATTTCTCCACGGGGGTGTAGGTCTTGTATTAATGTTTTTTATTAAAAGTGGAGCCACTGAGTCCAGTGCTGATTTTATTTTATGGTTAAAGCTGTCAACAATAAAATCACATGGTGCTGGTAAAATTTCTACAGGAGTGCTCTGTAAAACCTGAATAAAATTTGCAGCCACTTCAGAAGTTAGGTAGCGTTTCCTCACTGTTCTCACTGGGGCCTCCCGCTGGTTAAAACTGGTGATTGTAAAAAACACACAAAAGTGGTCAGACACAGCCAGGTCCACAACAGAGGGCACACCAATGGACAGGCCATAGGTTATGACCAGGTCCAGGGTGCGCCCCCTGCTGTGGGTCGGCTGCGTGACATGCTGATTAAAATCTAGACAGTGTAGAAGGTTTAAAAATTCTCTCGACATTGAATCGGAGGAATTATCTATGTGTAAATTAAAATCACCGGTTATCAATATTCTGTTATAATTGCTGTGAGTTATTGACAGTAGCTCTGAGAATTCACTGTTAAAAGAGGTGGAATAGCGGGGTGGTCTGTAGACTGTAATACAGAGGATCGGGGGCTACTAAAAACAAAGGCATGGTATTCAAAGGATAAATATTTGTTAAAAAAGACTTCATTTGACATCATGGTGTCTTTAGTAATTGATGCATGTCAATAAACTGACTAAGATATAAGGGTTCAGGTATGTCTATGGACACAGCAGACACAATTAGGCCATAGCCACTGGTCTCAGCTTGCGACACTCAAAATTTGAAGTCAAAAGACTAAAAAATTGATTTTTCACAATTTTTTCTAAAGGCATGTCTGTGTGTTTTGCTTGGGTCCTTTTTTTTCCAAGAGCGCCTACTGAGATTCAAAGGCTTATGACTTGAGAACCCCTTTACCTAGAAACATAATCTCTCAAATGAAAGCTAAGATCCTGGGGTTTAAAATGACACGGATTTTCCCATTCGATGGACTCTTGGTGAACTATGAAAAAAAACCTGTGGCATGACGTTGTAGTTGTGGAAAAAGGGAACACTGCAAAGGTATGTAGGCATTCTTGCTTCTTGCTGGTAGAGGGCTCTTTCTAATGTTATGTCATGGTGAGTTTAGAAGGCTATTACATAGTCTGGAAATAACTTTTTTCTTTTGTGTTTGGGCTTAGAATAATCACGCCAGTCTCAGCTTTCCAACAGTGAGTATATACTGTTAAGATCTGATGCTTGAAACTATTAGCAAAGTTTTTACGAAGGGTGTTCATTCAGTTAAGGGTTTTCTTATGTTGGAACAGTGTTCCTTAAGTCTGAAGTCCCGACAAATTCCATATAAAGTGGCCATATTATGAGTTTAAATAAATAATGATATAACCTTATTCACTTATATATGATCATAAATCTGTCAGTTTCCCTTCACTTCATAGTGTAAGCTCGAGAGAGCCCCTTCAGTGCATTGTTATCCAATCCATTCCACTTGTTCATATTAAAAGAGAACTCCCACATCACTGAAAATCCAGTCTACGTTTTCACTGCGACCTAGCTTGTGAAAGTAAGTATTCAAATAAAAACCTAGCTTGCACACTATAGACAATCTCTGCGCACGTCTCACCTTTATTGTTTTGCAGTCAAAAGTTACATTCCAGCTCTAAAAGAATGCTGCTTCTTAGCTAGTTAGTCTGAACTACATTGTGAAGGCCCTGATTGTTTATAGAGTTAAGTGTGCAATCTTTTTACCATACACTAACTTCTGGAGCATCAGCTGTGTTTCTAACTTTACGCATGGATACACACCGTGAAACAGGAGCTGAGCTCTTTCAAGTATGATTATCATCAGTGGATAACAATAATACACTAATAATAATCACTCCACCACCCCTATTGACCTGTGGGAGTCAGGGTAGAGGAGCAGAGGGAGTGAGAGGGGAGAGACCTCTACTGGAAATGCGAGTCCAATGCAGACAGTCTTGGAATTTTATGGAACTCAATATCCATATGAAATATGAAACATTTCAGTCAAGACAGACCATATAAGACTTATTTAACTTGAGCTTTTATTAAGGGGAGTAATGATTAGAAAGTGGAGAAAGCCAAGCCAAATTAGCCAGACCCAAATATTTTCAAGAGTATGTTAATATTACTTTAATTCAAGTAATTAAGTAATATTTTTCAGGGACTGAAATTACAATCATTTTAGTCACATATGTGCCCAAAATGTAATCTGTGCAACTTCAAAATATTTGGGAGCAAACAATTATTGTGTTGTGAGCAAAAGTCATGTCATTGGCGTCTATGTTGATCAGTTATTAATTAAACTCATTGTGTTTCAATGTATCTTGAAAGGTCAGGAAGAGTGAGATGCTGAAAGAGAAAAAGATCAACATAATAATAATAATAAATAATTTCTCAGTCTTTGTTAGCTGTTTGAAATTTTGTGCTTGCGTGCTATGTGCGACTGTGGCAGAGAGAAGGACCCTGGACAAACTACTGTCCATACTGGACAACACCCACCACCCTCTGCACAACACCTTCAGCAGGCAGAGGAGCGTGTTCAGTGGCAGACTGCTGTCTCAATCCTGCTCCACCAACAGACACAATAACTCTTTCGTCCCCCTGGCCATCAGGCTGTACAACAGCTCGCAGTGATGTCAGGAAGCACAATAGACAATGGACAAATGCACTCAAAAGCACTCATCTTTTATAGCCCAATTTAATTTAATTGTACACGTCCCCTGTCCCCTTAATACTCTTTACCTCTATGTCACTTTATATTTTTAATATCACTTTATATTTTCAATATAGCTCATAGAGGTATTAAATGTATAAAACACTTAAACTTCTACAGTCACTTTATGTAAATAGCTACAGACGTACAAAACATTTTTATTTCTACTGTTTCTTTGATATTGCATGTATGTTCAATGTTTGTTATTGCTACTGCTAGGCGAGATTGGCTTTGAATGTACTGAGCATTAGACTTGGACTGTACCACTGGACTGTTCAGTGGCCAAACTAAAGGTATTGATACTACCTGAGTCTTCAGAACACTCACACACAGCTGGGTAGCCATCAACATACCTGCTGGAAGAGAGAACAGTTTCAGCATAAAAATTAATGGAATATGAATCTGGTCTTGAGTCAATCATATATTCCTTTGCATTATCAATGTGTAAACCAGTTTCTGACAAAGGCAGCATCCACCCAGCCAATCAGAACGTGGCAAACTAAAGTGACTTTAAAGATTTCAATAGTTGGGTGTCTTACAGGTGAACACAATGTATATTGAGAAGAATCAAATGCACACCTACTTTTACCTTGCCCAGTTATTCAAGCAAATTTTCTAAACTTTTTCAAGTATTCTACTGCAGTACTCCTGCTGGATGACTCATCAGTGTATTTACCTCCTTTCTCGCTGTCGTAGTGAGAAGCGTCAAACTGGGCATCATCATTTGGTACCTGGACGCTGGCAATCACAAGGTGGTTCTGCTCATCTGAGGTATGGGTCCCCAAAACCAGCCTGTGAACTGTGTAGTCTTTCCCCTCTGGCCTGTAGAGGTCCACAACATAGACATGATTTGAATCTATACTATTTATCTCAGGCTGCAATCTCTCTCTCTCTCTCTCTCTCTCTCTCCAATAATCTGTACTTTCTGATGGATCCCCCCTCCATGGCTCTTCCTTAAGTTTCTTCCAACTTTCCCCGTTATAAGGGTTGTTTTGGCCTTGGGCCGATGCGCACAAACATTTGCACATAGCATCTGTAGACTGTCCCTGACAGAACATTGTGTAAATAAAATCCAGATTCCAAAAGATACCAAAGTTATGAATTAATCATTTTTGTACGATAATTGCAAAAACAGGAAGTGTTGCATATCTCCACATTGATGTGTTCAAAAGACATGAAACTTGGGTCAGTACTTCAACACGTTCTCTTGAGACTCTGTGCAAAATCTGGGGACATGACCACAAGGTAGCGCTCTTACACCTCAAGATTTTTATATTTGAACATCAGCATGGTTGATTAAGATGAAACTTGGGTCAATCATTGCCCTTGGTCCTCTGAGGCTAGCTGAAGAAGGTGTGACCAGTCAACCCCCAGGTGGCACTCTGGTGGCAGTCCAAGTACATTTTTGTGACCCACACCGTAACAATTAACGAAAATGATATTCATATGGGCGGTAAAGACTAGTGCCAGTATCTTACACATCAAAAATGACATGTGTCCATCAGCAGGTGGCACTATAATCAGGGCAAACATGCACAGACCTGCGAGGGCCCTGGTGAAATTGTAAGGACTATTCTTACAGTTTTTCTCGATTGTTTACACACAAAAACTGGTACTTGAGACACAATGACCACAACATGTAACTCATGCACCAACCCCCTGAACCAATTCTGCTAAACGACAAGCACAATTCCTGCTTTACACTCAAATTGCAGTTCTAAAACACACTTTTTTCAAAACACTACACACAATTCTCTGCATTTGGCACAATTTTCATGGAGAAAATCTCTTGTTTTCACATGGAACACACTGTCATTCAAAATTCTAAAGTTAATTGCCCTTCTATGCACACTGACTCATCACATGGGCAAACACCTGTCACACAGTTTTACAATTAGCAATCAGAGCTTTAGCATAAAAGGTCAACAGGTGAGCTCTTCTGTTTTGGAGCAAAGGATGCCAACATTGGAAACAGAGGCAGTGTCAGAGCCAGAGCAGTGAGAATAATGAGAATAGGTAAGAAATCTACTCTCACTAGTAAATTGCAGTACTGCATATCGATACAGTACTCACTGAGTACAGTAGTACATTACTGCCTATGGACTGTTCTGTTGGCTGTAAAAATAAAATATGTTTCTTTGGGAAATGTATTCCTGCTTTGTATTCCTACACAGTATTTACAGTATTTTACTATTTGTATTGCAGAACTGAAAGATTACCAACACAAGGTGGATAAAATATATGTGTTACCATGTATTTGTGTGTCCTGAGTATAAAAATAATATTCTCAAATAATATTTTACAACACAGAGATGTATGAGCTGTCTGTAGTAAGTGTAACACTGAACAAAAAAAGGCCTAAGTCATTATGATCAATGAAGAAGTGTTGTCCATTCATCATAGTGTTTTACATTGAGCACATCAGTGTTCAACTGGTTCTTCTAAATGTCTATTCATTTGATGGTTTGTGTGTGCCATTTGAAAACAAAATGCCATTTTGAGAAGAGATAACATTGTTTTGAATTTAAAGGTTCATTTTGCAGGACAATTTAAAGGTTTTGCCCATTGTGTGTGTGATTTTTGATTTGTGTGTAGAGTTCTGAGAGTATGAGGCATGCTTTCAGAAAATGTGTGTAAACAATCGAGAAAAACTGTATTATCAGGGCCCGAGCAGAGAACCTTCAAGGCTCTATTGAAATTGTATGGATTCTTTTTCTTCTTCTCCTTATCATCATTATTAGGGCCCAAGCAGGTCACAATCCTGCAACATATCAAACAATGAAAACACACACAACAGTTAGTAAAGATGTTTTATTGTAAGAAACATTTGTGAAGATGTGTTGACATGTATAAAATAATATATCAATATTATTATTAACAACAATAATAACAACAACAACAACAATAATATGAAAATAAATATCTGAAGTGGAACAGTTGAACTTTACATATTAACTTCAATATCATTTGAAAATAATAAAGAAAGGGTATAACATCCAGCTTGTCAGGTCTATCATACTGAGCCAAGTGGTCTTCAGGGATTATAAGTTTCAGCACCTTGTTCATATATGGGCAGAGTCCTGGAAGACCTTCTCGAAGATCAGGTCCAACAGTGCATTTACAGGAAAATTTCACTAAGACCAAAAAGCCTTGTGCTGCAGTGTTGTAAAGTCACTCTGATTTCTCCTAATTACGTCTTATTTATACATTCTCCTTATTTATTATTTATTTTGAAAACCACCTAAAAATAATTCAGATTTTATTTGTTTGTGTTTATTTTCATCCTTTTGTGTTATGCATGTGTGTCCATGTTTATTTTATTTCGTGGGGTTTGAATAAAAGATTGTGAAACTTATGGAATGTCATCTCTGTCTTCATTGGTTTGGCACTCTCCCTTCCTGGATTTTGGAAAGCTCAGTTTGAAAAGAGGATCCCCTGATGATGTGGTGGCTTGTTAGCTCTATCAGCATTCTCATTGTAATGCAGTGCAATCAGGCACAGTCTTGGACACAAAAAGAAAATCAAACATAAAAACAATTGCAAGAAATGGGCAAATGTTCTCAAGAAGTAATCACAGTTTAATTCACCTGCATAGCATTCCCAGATATGGATAGGAGTAAAATATGTCAGCACTATTACAGTATAAATTCAAGCACTAAAGGCTGCAACAGCTCATTGTTACACTTGATCAAAAGCAATTTGCAATCTAGAACACTTCAACCCTTCACTTCTGTAATGTGAATGAAGAGTCCTAGAAGCGAGTTGTGTGCCCATACTGCATCTTTGTGGTGGCTCAGCCTGGCAGCCAATATCTCTTGTAGTGCTAACGGGTAACTGTAATGATGTAGTGGTCTATATAAAACAAGAGAATGGTTGGCCTGGAGTGTAAATTGTACTGTGATGTAGCAGTCAACCATACACTTGTTTTGCCCTGGGCTATGCTAACATATTCCAGTTTAGAAAACAACAGTGCATTGTTTCACAAAATCCTGAAAAAAAACTTAGACCTGGTGGAGGCTCTGTGCATGTACTGCTTAACTGACTGGGTCTCTGGGTTTGCATGTGGAGACCATGCTCTTTGCTAACTACAAGCTAGTGGTTAGCGTTAGCTTGTACTATGTGGCAAAACACTGCTTGGTTAGTTCAGGTAAAACTGCAAAATAAACACAGCTAAATATTTGTATATTCTGACATTTCCCTAGGACACACATTAAATAATTTGCAAGCTCAGAAAGGTACTACACAGAATGACTCTACTGTAGCACTAACTTGTGGTGTGGTCAGAGAAGCTAGCAGTTAGCTGCTAGCAAACACACACTACATCATGCACAAGCTCACGTTAATTGATAAAAGAAATACAGAGGTAATTATTTGAATACTTACAGTGGGGCAAATAAGTATTTAGTCAACTACCAATTGTGCAACTTCTCCTACTTGAAAAGATTAGAGAGGCCTGTAATTGTCAACATGGGTAAACCTCAACCAAGAGAGACAGAATGTGGAAAAAAAACAGAAAATAACATTGTTTGATTTTTAAAGAATTTATTTCCAAATTAGAGTGGAAAATAAGTATTTGGTCAGCTACAAAGAAGCAAGATTTCTGGCTGTCAAAGAGGTCTAACTTCTTCTAATGAGGTCTAACGAGGCTCCACTCGTTACCTGTATTAATGGCACCTGTTTTAACTCATTATCGGTATAAAAGACACCTGTCCACAACCTCAGTCAGTCACACTCCAAACTCCACTATGGCCAAGACCAAAGAGCTGTCGAAGGACACCAGAGACAAAATTGTAGACCTGCACCAGGCTGGGAAGACTGAATCTGCAATAGGTAAAACGCTTGGTGTAAAGAAATCAACTGTGGGAGCAATTATTAGAAAATGGAAGACATACAAGACCACTGATAATCTCCCTCGATCTGGGGCTCCATGCAAGATCTCACCCCGTGGCGTCAAAATGATAAGAACGGTGAGCAAAAATCCCAGAACCACACGGGGGGACCTAGTGAATGACCTACAGAGAGCTGGGACCACAGTAACAAAGGCTACTATCAGTAACACAATGCGCCGCCAGGGACTCAAATCCTGCACTGCCAGACGTGTCCCCCTGCTGAAGCCAGTACACGTCCAGGCCCGTCTGCGGTTCGCTAGAGAGCATTTGGATGATCCAGAAGAGGACTGGGAGAATGTGTTATGGTCAGATGAAACCAAAATAGAACTTTTTGGTAGAAACACAGGTTCTCGTGTTTGGAGGAGAAAGAATACTGAATTGCATCCGAAGAACACCATACCCACTGTGAAGCATGGGGGTGGAAACATCATGCTTTGGGGCTGTTTTTCTGCAAAGGGACCAGGACGACTGATCTGTGTAAAGGAAAGAATGAATGGGGCCATGTATCGAGAGATTTTGAGTGAAAATCTCCTTCCATCAGCAAGGGCATTGAAGATGAGACGTGGCTGGGTCTTTCAGCATGACAATGATCCCAAACACACCGCCAGGGCAACAAAGGAGTGGCTTCGTAAGAAGCATTTCAAGGTCCTGGAGTGGCCTAGCCAGTCTCCAGATCTCAACCCCATAGAAAATCTGTGGAGGGAGTTGAAAGTCCGTGTTGCCCAACGACAGCCCCAAAACATCACTGCTCTAGATCTGCATGGAGGAATGGGCCAAAATACCAGCAACAGTGTGTGAAAAGCTTGTGAAGAGTTACAGAAAACGTTTGGCCTCCGTTATTGCCAACAAAGGGTACATAACAAAGTATTGAGATGAACTTTTGGTATTGACCAAATACTTATTTTCCACCATGATTTGCAAATAAATTCTTTAAAAATCAAACAATGTGATTTTCTAGGTTTTTTTTCCACATTCTGTCTCTCATGGTTGAGGTTTACCCATGTTGACAATTACAGGCCTCTCTAATCTTTTCAAGTGGGAGAAATTGCACAATTAGTGGTTGACTAAATACTTATTTGCCCCACTGTACATGTCCCTCGTCTGCAGGTATTCCAGGCTAACTTGTAAGTGCCCCACCATTTAGAAAAAGTCTCCCGACTAATCCTGCCTTGTACTGACCAAGGTAGAGAAACAGTCAGTCTGGAAGTGGTTAGCACACACGAACAGTTTTTGCTAACTGTAGATGGGACACTGCCTTCAAAAATGAATTAAATCCACTGTCAGTCAGGGGAGCGCCGGGGGGCTCCCGTAGTTTATAGTGGACTCCACCCCCACATTGACTTTCCACAGAGAAACAAACAACTACATGCAGCGAGCCAAGAGCTCGCTCCTAAAACGGCACTGTCTCATTCGTAGCTTGGCATTGGACCTGGTCGGACACTTGTTCACTACGAGAAGACCGCGGCAGCCCACAAACACCCGCTATAAAGCAGCTAACATTAAAATTGAGTATAGTGGCACTGGACTAGCAGTATAGCGGCACAGCGCCATTATTCCACTGTCTGGGGAGAACCCTGAATGGATAGATAGATAGAGTTACTGTATGTTAATAGGCTCAAAAACCACCATTCTTCTGGTGCCACTGGTCAGATGTTAAAATCGGTTAACTAGAACAGTACTTTAATTTTATATTATACACCAATATACTGTCATAGTCAAAGCGCCACATGTTGGACACAGAAAATAGCCCCATTCACACTGGTATTTGGATGCGGCTTTACTACGCCAATTCCCTGCCTCCGTCTCAGTGTGAATCTCTCGGAGGTGGCAAGGGGGGAAATTTCGCTCCAGCGCTGATACGCCTCTGGAGGTAGTATCAGGGCTATTATTCGAGAACTGAACCAGTGTGAACAGATATTCCAGCTTTGCGTATCAATGGCGTGTCAATCGGATGGTCAGTTAACTACATAGGTCCTTCACTCAGCTTAATACAGAGAAATGTCCCACAAAGCAACGTTACATGACCAAACAAAAGTAACATAGTAACTGTCTTTGGCAACTTATATGAGGAGAAGCGTCTGTCCTTCAGCCCGTCCTCCCAACTCATCACATTTCTGCCCGAAAACTGGCGTCTGTCACTGGCAAAAAACTTTAACTCACCTAGTGTTCACCTTAAGGTCAGCCCTCCTGACCGAGACTTCAGTGAGCTTTCCTAAAGAAAACACTCTCCATCCCCATGAGTGAGGGAAGTCAGATTGACAAGGGGGACACCGGGAAAACACCTTGAAAACACACTGTGTTTGATGTGTACTGTCAAGCCTCTTTAGGAGCCACAGCGATAGCTTTCAGTGTGAATTCATGAGAGTTCGTCTTTAAGGCGAAGATGCTCTGCTCTGTGTGAATCACCATCGGCGGAGAATTGACGAACCACCACTCCCTCGTTTACGCATCTTCTCTTGTGTGAATGGGGCTAATAACATTTAACCCCTTCCTGCACTGTCCAAAATATGGGCATATGAGATGCGTACACAATAATTGGCCAATGGTCACACTCCGATGGCAGCATACCTCGACTCGCGTGGACTGCAAGGGCACGTTAATTGCTGCTTGCAGCTTTAATCAGGGCCTGAGCAGGGAACCTGCAAGGTCCCTGTTGTTTATGTAAATGGGGCCCGAGCAGGTCTCGACCTGCAAGGTTCTTATTGTTTTTGTAGTGACGACTTTTTTGTCCCAAATGATCGCATTTTTCATTGCCTGAACATACCCCAACACTCACCTAACTTGGAATATAAGTCACAACTGGCAAATTTTTTTATAATGTAATGTGATTGAGAATTTCCACCACTAGCTGGTGCTATAATCACAGAAAGTGCATTTGGCTTACAATTCCCATATACTGTATTTCAGATTCAAAAACCTTACATCCACACGTTCCCTGAATTGTGCTGAATCTTGTGATATAGGCCACGCCTATTTGCGGCTACCATTTTTTTTTTATTTTACTACTTTATAGTACTCCTTTGCAGGCCTGATTTATTAAAACAATTTTGATATTTCAAACAAAACTCAACTGTAATTAGTGTGAATGCTTATTGTTCTTCTGGAATTTATTATTAGTGTGAATGCTGAGTCAGCATTCACACTATTGTTCTTCTCGTTTCTTTTTTATTATTCTTCTGTACGTTTTTGCACACACTTCTTCTACAATTTCTGTGCTACAGAAACCATTCAAGTATCAAAATGTATTTCAAGGACAGCTTATATTTTTCTTTTTTCTACCTTTTATACTTTTGGAACTATTCAGCTTTGTCCGAAAAATTTTCCCCATTCATCCTTATGGGGATTTTTTCAAATTTCATTCTGCTACAACTTAAGCACACGTTCAGCTATTGAAACCGTTTTAAAATGTTCAGCTTTTTAAGCTCTTTCAACCTTGTGCTTTTTCAGGGATTCAGCTTTTTCTAAAAACATTTAAACATTGACACAAATGGGAAGAAAAAAAGACAAAAAAAACAATGCGGTTTTCGTCCAAGCCGTGGAACACTGAACCAGCTCCATACCCTCCGCAGGGTGCTCGAGGGTTCATGGGAGTTTGCCCAACCAGTCCACATGTGTTTTATGGACTTGGAGAATGCATTCGACCGTGTCCCTCGTGGCATTCTGTGGGAGGTGCTCTGGGACTATGGGGTCAGATCCCTCTTTTAAGGGCTGCATGGTCCCTGTACGACCGGAGCAGGAGCTTGGTTCGCATTGCCGGCAGTAAGTCAGACCTGTTCCTGGTGCATGTTGGACTCTGGCAGGGCTGCCCTTTGTCACTGGTTCTGTTCATTATTTTTATGGACAGAACTTCTAGGCGCAGCCATGGGCCGGAGGGGGTCTGGTTCGGCAGCCACAGGATTTCATCTCTGCTTTTCACGGATAATGTGGTCTTGCTGGCTCCTTCGAGCCAGGACCTCCAGCATGTCCTGGGATGGTTTGCAGCAGCTGGGATGAGAATCAGCACCTCCAAGTCCGAGGCCATGGTTCTCGACTGGAAAAAGGTGGCTTGCCCCCTCCGGGTTGGGGGAGAGAGTGAGGGAAGGATGGAAAGTGAGATTGACAGGCGGATCGGTGCAGCGGCCACAGTAATGTGGTCGAGAACTTTGGGTCATGACCGAAAGAATAAGATCCCGGATACAAGCGGCTGAAATGAGTTTCCTCCGCAGGGTGGTGGGGCACTCCCTTAGAAATAGGGTGAGGAGCTCTGTCATTCGGGAGGAGCTTGGAGTAGAGCCGTTGCTCCTCCACATCGAGAGAAGCCAGCTGAGGTGGCTCAGGCATCTGTTTCGGATACCCCCGGGACACTTCCCTCGGGAGGTGTTCCTGGCATGTCCCGCCAAGAGGAGACCCCAAGGAAGACCAAGGACACGCTGGAGTGACTATGTCACCCAGCTGGCCTGGGAACGCCTTGGGATCCTCCCGGAAGAGTTGGAGGAAGTGTCTGGGGAGAGGGAAGTCTGGGTGTCCCTGCTCAGGCAGCTGCCCCCACGACCCGATAGGATAAGCGGATGAAAATGGATGGATGGATGGATGGAAAATCTTAAAATCCTCTGCAAAACTCATCGCGTTTCAACCTCTTCTTGTCCCTCATGCTTTGAACTAGAGACACCATTCGAACTTTAAATGAGTCACAAAACCTTTAACTATTTGGCTTGTATTCAGTCTTTCAAAATCTTGTACGGTTTTAAAATAATAATAGTTTTAGTTTGAAGGATTTTTACCCCTCCTCTGAGTTTATAATGGGTGTGTATTGTGTCAGCTAGAGTGCGTGACACCATCAACTGTCGCACCCCAGAGTGTAGAGCAGCTCCAAAAACAGGAAAAAAATTATCTTCAGCTTGATTTGGATCCCAGATCTTTTACTTGATATAGACAATATATGCATAGAAATGTAGGAAATCTTGTTGGCTTTCAGCTGATGGTCTCATTTCAGATGTACGACTTACAGTTTTAGATGTGGAAGCCCTGGAGTGACAAGAACTCGAGCAGCTGCTCCATAAGCCGCAATGTTAATTTTGGGCCTATATTTCTGGAGGAGAGCAGACGGTACCTGTTATGTCTCTCACTCTTGTGCCCTCATTTTGCACTCTCTAGACATATAAACGACATGACTGCGTTCAGCAACTCCTCCTGTAACTCCACATACCACTTTTGGTGATAACAATCAGTTTTTTTTTTAAAATGCAGGAGTTTTCCCATTCATTCCTTATGGGGACATATTCGGCTTTGGCTCGTCTCCCGCTGACAAGTTCCCCGCTTTGGCTCTGCTCTGTGCAGCCATTTTAAGCTCTTTCTGCATTTAACTTGCCATGTTTTCAGCCTTTTTCACCTTTAAAAGCTCTTTCTGCCCTCTTACTCTACAACTGTTTGGCCTTTTCAGTCTTTTTTCACCTTTTTAAGATATTTTAGTCCTCTTACTCCACAGCCTTTAGCCTTTTCAGATATTCATCTATCTGCCTTTCCAGCTCCTCCTTTCAGCAATTAAAATGTTCAACTTTTTCAACTCTTTCAGCCCCTGTCAGCTTTTCTGCCGTTTCAGCTTTTTAAAACATCCATCTTTCTGCCTTTTCAACTCCTTCAAACATTCAGCTTCATGTTCAGCTACAGAAACTGTTCAGCTATCAATATGTTAAACTTTTTCAGCTTTTTAGGTATTTGGCTGTACATTCAGCAGATTTCTTCAGCCTTCAGCATTCACACTGTATTTTTGCAGGAAATGCAATTTTTTCTAGTTTATTATTCCTGATTCCATATGTTTGTTGGCTTGTTTCTCCTCCTACAAATTTTGAGCTACAGAAACCATTCAACTATCAAAATGTTCAGCTTTTTAAGGACATGATAGCTATTATTTTTGAAATACTTTTGGAAGTATTCAGCTTTTTCTGCAATTTTTTTCACATTCATCCTTAAAGGGTTTTTTTCAAATTTCATTCTGCTACTGCTTCAAGCATACGTTCAACTCTAGACAAACTGTTCAACTATCAAAATGTTCAGCTTTTTAAGCTCTTTCAGCCTTGTACATTTTCAGCCCTAGCTTTTTCAGATCTACAGCTTTTTCAAAAATCAATATGAAAGTAAATTGGAAAATCTGCAAATCCTCTTCAAACTCATCAAGTTTCAACCCCCTCTTGTCTCTCATACTTTGAGCTAGAGACACCATTCCAACTTTGAAAAAGACAGAAGACCTTGAACTATTGGGCATATATTAAGTTTTTAAAAATCTTGTTTTGAAATCATCACAGTGTTGGGCCTCGTGCCCTCATGCACATGTCTCAAACAAAGAGACCAAGAGAGGCCTCTAGGTGAATACATGTAATCTTATGGGCGATCTGTTGTAAAGTTGTAGTTAATAACCCCCGAGACGGTCGCAATCGTTGGACTGTGGAGGTGGGGGGGGGGGGGGTCTCATAGTAACCTAGGTGTCAATCAACTATAATGATTTTAATTAATTGATAGTATCATATTAATTAACCCTCTGGGGCTATAATTGGTATTGATCATACCATTATATTTCACCTTAAAAACTATTTACCTTGCCTTGTTTGGTGTCATTTTTTTCAGCACAACCTCACATGTGTGACTGTACATTTATTTTTTTTCATTTTGACATATTATATTAACAGTATGGACCTAAAATCACAAGAAAACATGAAATTCGAGTAGGAAAGTTTTTCTTACTGTGAAAACCAAACAAATATGTTTAACAAACCATTTTTATTACTTATAATGCAAATAGAAATTGTTGTTTGCTAAATTTGTGCAGAAGTTTTTAAAATTTACAAAGTCATATGTAACTATTTACATTCAAATGCAGGCAATGCCTCACTCTGGTCTGCCTGACCTCCCTCCAGCTGAATGAAGAGCTGCACTGGCTGCTCCACATTCAACAGTCTCCTCATTGTTTTGACTCATTCAACAAAAAACAACTCCACTGAACACTAAACACACTACACTAAACACTATATAATACACTACCTATCCACTCCATACATGCTAAATGTCACAAATCTCTCAACTCTGAAAGCTCGCTATCTTTATCGCTGCCTCTGTGACAGGCACTGCTGCTTTCACTTTTCCGCCCTGTCACTCCCACATCTTCCCCTGTCCCTCAGCAACCAAATCATGTGACTTGTCATGTAATTTTGTGATTGGCTGGTGTGGTGCCTTTTTCCACCAATAGGAACGCAATGTTTTGCTTTCAAACACTTCCTGTTTACGGACACTTTCGTGAGGAAAGCCCGATTTTACCATCTCTCTCGGTACCAAATACTCAGCACACATGACCGTAACGTTAGCGAAAAAACATGCTGTACACAATATATCGTAAATCCGGTTTTACTTGGTGTATCAACACAATTTGAAAACTGGTATATAGTTTGAAGGCTGCTCAAACCCATAAAGTCAGAACCAAGACTCACAGAGGCTCCGTCTTGCTGCTACATCATCTTAAATTGGTCATGTGATTTTGACGTGCCGTAAATCGACCCCAGAGGATTAATAATCAATATCGATTCCCAACAACAGTTTTAGTTTTAAGGATTTTTAGCTCATCTTCTGATTTTATAATGGGTGTGTATTGTGTCAGCAAGGGGAGAGCAGCTGGAAAACCTCGAGAAAAATTCTCTTAAGCTTGATTTGGATCTCACATCTTTTACTTCACACAGACAATCTATCCACCTGTTTCCTCAGAAGCCTGTGGGGACTGCCATGACAGATAACTACTTCTGTCGGCGGTTTTCTGTTTCCGGTTGCCTTGCAACTGCATGATGGACCGCTACCACCAAGCCAGCCCTAAAAAAATAGCGTTAGGTCATGTGCTAAATTGTTTTTAAAATGAGCTCAAGTACAACATGAGCCGTTGTTGGTTGCCAAAACAATTCATGAAAATTGAGGTTTTTTTCAGAAACGTCTTGTGTAGTACATCAACAACTTAGACAAACATGTGCCCTGTGCCCTAAATGCCATGCTGAGGAAGGAGGAACGGAGACTAGCGTTGCTTGCAGCTTTGGCACTAAAATAAATTTTGGGGTTTATGAACATCTTCCACAGAATAGCTGCTGCATGACTGCATGACTTCCCAAACCCCACAATGCATGAGCTGCTGCCTGTCTCCACGACTCCACTTTCCTTCAGCATTATCCATGCTGTATATTTAGCTTGACTGACGCTGTGGCTGGACACCAACGTTACTGCTGCCTTCTTCAACAGTACTTTCCCTATTTTGTTACTGTGCAAGTAGTTGTATGCTTCAGTGCTTTTGTAACTGCGTAATTCTCCGCCGTCAACACCTTCAGAAAATATAAGATAATTAAATGTTGATGTAGCTAATGTCGGGTTAATGCTTCAAGTCATCTGTCCACTCCGTGAGAATTGACGGGTGAGGCACTTTGAGAACTGTCCTCACAACTCATTGAAAAATCTGTACTGTTTATCCACCACCGATTTTTATCCATTCTGTCACTTTCTTTGTGTTAAAAGCCGGGTTTTAGAGCGAGCATGACAGCTACGTTAGCGTTAACGCCGAGGTCAGCCAGTTCAACTGGAAGAGCATAAACGGATATCGCTATGAACCATGGGTAAACTCACAAAGCCAGGAATAAGGTGGATACACAGAAATGTAGGACATACTGTTGGCTTTCAGTTGATGGTCTTATTTCAGATGTAGGACTTAGACTGTTGGCTGTTGTTTTTTCCCCCAATATTCAGCAATATGACCAGCTGCAGAAACTGTTCAGCTATCAAAATGTTCATCTTTTTAAGCTCTTTCAGTCTCCTTACTCTTCACCTTTTTCGAAATATTAATTTCTCTGCCTTTTCAGTTTTTTCATACATCCAGCTTTATGATGAGCTGGGGAAACTGCTCAGCTATCAAAATGATTCAACTTTTTTCTGCTCTGTCGTTTTTCTGAATCGTCTAATTGTGTAAATCATAATAATCTTATCTTGATCTCCACCTCTGACAATGGGGAAATGTCTCTGCAAGCACCTTACACTGTCTTACATAATAAAATACTAATCACTACTGCATCCCGGCACCCCACCTGCACAGGCAGCCAAAACCTTCTACTACTATTAAAAGGTACTTTGTTCCAATAAATAAATTATCTACCGTAAGCTCCACCGAACTGCTCATTGGAAACTGCTCCAATGAGCTTAAAACCCTCAGATCTGGCTTTATTAATATCAGATCACTCTCAACCAAAGCTTTACTGATTAATGATTTGATCTGTGAGCATAAGTGGGACATCATTGGCTTATGTGAAACATGACTGAAACCTAATATCTTTCTGCCCTGAACATCGCCTCCGTCTCCTCTGCTGTGTCGGACCACTCTCTCATTACATTTGAAGCTTCATTAGCCTGTCCCTATGTCTATAACACAAATGTATTTACTTCTCGTCATATGAGCCTGGCAATCACAGTGACGCTCAGTGATAAAGTGCCTGGGGTCCTGGCTCCCTTTGCGACTGTGACAAAACCTGTAGAAAGCCTCACAAATGAAGTGAACTCAGTACTTGTTTTGCTCCTCCATTCTGTGGCACCGGTCTTTACCAAGACAAGACAACCAAAGAAATCTAATCCCTAGTTTACTGACAAAACCCGGGATCTCAAGTAGGCCTGTAGGAAAATGGAACGAGCATAGCGTAAATCTAAATTGGGCATTTTTTTGCTTTTTCTTGCATGGTGTGATAGTGTACTAAACTATAAGCGTGCTCTAAATACTGCCAGAACAGCATATTTCTCTGGCCTAATAAACAATAATAAACACAATCCTAGATTTCTCTTAAACACTGTGGTTAAACTTAGTCAAAAACCACAGTCGGTGAGCTGTGCACCCTTTAATGCAAATGATTTTGCAATAAAATTGATGAGATCAGAATCAAAATTAACTCATCATCTCTGGCTTCCTTGTCAAAGTTTGTTAAAAAATATCTTGCTGCTGATTCTCAGTTAGTCTCAGCTCTAAACACTTTTGAAAATATCTCCCTTGAGATATTATCTGAAATTGTATCATACTCAAAACCTACCTGTGTCCTGGACCCCTTTCCAGCAAAACTGTTTAACCCTTAGAATCCACAATCTCGCCAGTGGGCTGGAAATATCACTTATATTTAAATGACTGGCATTTACAAACCATTTGTCCGATCCAAAAACCAAAAAGATCAAGTTTTCGAGGGTACCTGAATGTATCACAAGCAACAAGCGCAACATGTCTAAACAGGCCGGAGAAAACGGGAGAATTTCATGAAATTTCATCGACCTCGCTTTGATGTCTTCTTTAAAAATGTCCAGAAAATAAACCGTTTATTCTATCTCAATTCTGTCAAAAACAAGTAATTCTACTGCTTCTTCTTACTGCTTTCAGGAAGCCCTGAATGACGGCCATATGCAAAGTAAACGCGCTTCAAGAATTCTTTGAATTGTACGTCCCATGGTATTGTCTTGCAGGCGTAACATTTCTGCTCAGAGCTGCTCAGCACCAACGAGCAGGCTCTATATGCCTGCTCTCAGTGTCTTACAAAACTTGTTTCAAGTCAAATTTACCAACTTATTTCCCGGACAAACCAACTTTTCACGAAGGGTGACAGTGAAGAAGTTGGAGAGAGAGGAACTAGAGAAATACAGAGAGGAGAGGATCAATGTTTATTTTGGGAAAATGGCTCAGAAACATTATTCTGTCGACCAGACTTGTGTGCACCTTGAAATATGTTGCACATAGTTATTCACAGTTCTTCATTGTTTTGAAAATACATATTTAGAAAATGTCAATGTTCGTTTTTCTTTATTGAATGATTTATTGAATTCTGATGATGTTATACTGCTTAGGACAGTGGTGTCAAACTGATCCAGTAAAGGGCCATGTGGCTGCAGGTTTTCATTCCAACCAAGCAAGAACACACCTGATTTGGATCAGCCAACCAATCAGCCAACCAAGCAAGAACACACCTGATTTGGATCAGGTGTGTTCTTGCTTGGTTGGAATGAAAACCTGCAGCCACATGGCCCTTTACTGGATCAGTTTGACACCACTGGCTTAGGAGATATTGATGAGTTACATCTGGCTTTAGCCATGATTGTCCTGAACCCACAGAGGTGCAGGACTTCATATTTCACTGAAGAGACCACAGTGAGTAAAAATGTGACAGAATCGAAAATGGCCTGGAAATCTTAACATCAAATAAGACTGCAGAATTTGTAGATTCTTTGAATGTAGGTCCAGCACCAATATTTTTCCTATGTTCCTTAGGCCTGGGGGGTACCTGAAAATGTGGTGTATACACTAATGCCTTATTTTTTCACTTTTTAAGAAAAATTAAATCACAGAAATTCAATTTCCGTTTTTCTTTTTTCTAATGATTTATAACTTTTAAATTTTAGTACACCGCATAAAGACATAATTGGGTTACATCAGCCTATAGCCATGGTTGTCCTGAATCTACAGAGATGCAGCACTTCACTTTGCACTGACAAATGAGACCACAGGGAGTAAAAATGTGACAGAAGCAAAAAACGGCCAGAAACTGGTTGGGTTTCAGAGGGTTAAAGAACTATCGTCAGCACTGGGATGTTAAATATAAACGTTAAATATTCTTAATTCATCACTCATGACTGGTGTTGTCCCTTCTAGTTTTAAGTCTGCTTTGGTTTAGCCTCTACTTAGGAAACCACACCTCGACCCAGGATCACTAAATAATTATCGACCAGTATCCAACCTTCCCTTCTTCTCTAAAGTCATAGAGAGAGTCGGGTCCCAACAACTTCCAGGGTTCCTTCTTAATAATAATCTCCTGGAACCTTTTTAAATCAGCTTTCAGAGCCTGTCACTCCACCAAAACCGCCCTTACTAAAGTGGTAAATGACATTTTACATACTTTAGACTCTAACTCTACATCAGTGCTTATGTTACTGGATCTAAGTGCGGCATTTGATACTATCGATCATGGCATATTGTCAGATCGACTTGAAAGTCAATTTGGCATCTTTGACCTGGCTCTAGCCTGGCTAAAATCATACTTGTCCAAAAGAACACGATGTGTTTCTTATAATGGTACTTCAACAATTTTTACTGCAGTGAAGCATAGAGTTCCCCAGGGCTCTGTTCTGGGCCCTTTGTTCTTCTCTTGATATACTTCACCTCTCAGCAAAATTATTCAGAGCTTGGAATACGTTTACACTGCTATGCGACAATAAAACCCATAAAACCTGCTGACAAATCTCAAATCAGGAAATTAGAGACAGTGCAATGAAGAACTGGATGTCAGAAAACTTCCTACTCCTAAATTTGAAAAAAAAAACTGAGATACTGGTCATCGCCCCCAAAGAGACACCACGTTGATCAGGTGTATGTAGCTCTCAACAACTGTGTTATTTCTTAAAGTTCAACCGTCAAGAATCTAGTTGTTACTTTTGATTCTGCTCTCTCTTTTGATCAGCATATCAAAGAAATTACCAAGATTGCCTTCTACCACCTGCGCAATATATCAAAAATTAGGTCCTTCCTGTCCACCGCGGATGCAGAGATTCTGATTCATGCCTTTGTTTGTTTCATCTAAGCTGGATTACTGCAATGCATTATTTTCTGGTCTGGTCTTCAGATGGTTCAGAATGCAGCAGCCAGAGTCTTAACACAGACAAGAAAATTTGATCATATTATACCAATCTTAGTGTCTCTGCACTGGCTCCCAGTACATCTAAGATCAGACTATAGGGTGCTGCTGATGACATACAAAACTGTACACGGCCTAGCCCCGTCGTACATGTCAGATCTCATTACACCATCTATTCCAACTCAGACATTACGCTCTCAAAATTCAGGGCTCCTGATGGCTCCCAGGGTTAAGAAGAAGTCAGCTGGCTGCAGGGCTTTTCCTATTGGGCTCCCTTCCTCTGGAGTAACCTCCCAGCTGACATCAGACAATCTGGCTCTGCTGACGCCTTTAAATCTAAACTCAAAACTCACCTCTTCGATTTAGCCTTTAATTAGCCCTAATATCAATTGTAAGCTTCTTCAGTGGGTAGGTGTATCAATGAGTTCCTATAGTACTAGATTTACATTGTGCTGCCGACGAGAAACAATCTGTTTATTTTTCATCAATATCGCATTTCTCTAACCTTTGTTTTAGTTCTCTGTTCCCAAAAGCTGCAAGCTGTGTCACTCTCTACACTCTCAATAGCTTCCTCCTCCTCCCCCTCCTCTTCCTCCCTCTTTCATTCAGGCTCCCTTCTGATGGACCACGGCCCCCTGGTACCATCTACCGTTTCCGGGCTCCTGCTGCCTTGAAATACTGACCAATCTATATCGTGACATCCTGGGCTCCGTTGGATCATTGCTTTCCTCTCCTTGACTATCTCCTCATATGTATATTTCTGGAAATCTTGATGCCTCTCTCTGTCTATTTCTAATTATCTTATGTGGCATGCCCTCTTCCAGGTCAGCAGGGTGGACAGGAGGTCATGTGGCTCGGGCACCACTTGGTGATGCCTCATCCAGCTCAGTTGTCTCCTGGATCCACTCACTTTACATATAACTTGTATCAGACTTTCAGTTAATGTAACTTGTAAACTGTGATTTGTTGCAAGTGTGGCCAGTGTGGGGAATGGGAGTTCTGGGAGGACACAAGCACACATGAATGAGCTCATGTGAAATATAAATGCTTATCACTTTGAAATGAAGGCAAATTTTTGTAGATGTATCCCAAATAATGATTGTTCTTTTTTTTGCACGTGACGCCTTTCCAGGCGCCCGAAGCATCTCTGGACCCTCCTGACAAAAAGTTATCAAAAGAATTTTGATAGTCCTAAAAACACTCAAAATATCAAAAAACAAATTCCTGCACATTGTCTTCAAAAGAGACAGTCTTGCATATCTTCACCAAATGCAATCCGATTACCACAACACTTTTGCTCCTTGTGTTCCACGGCCCCATGAGGCAGTGCAAATTGTCCAATAGATGGCACTGTTATGGCTAAATGACAAAAAAAAAACAAAGAAAAAAAACAAACAAACAGCTGAAATGTCTTCACTTTGATTGTAAATTCAGGCTTTCTCTACCAGGGGGCAGTGCTGCTTTGATAACGGATACAAACCTCTGTTTGAGTCTGTAGGTCACACAGTGTAGTCCTCTCATAATTTGTTCTTCATGTAGATTGCAGTCAGTTCTTCTGACCTCAGCGAACATTATATAATGCCGGCAGGAGCAGGCCACCAAATGATAAACTTCCTCAACGTAAGGTGTTGCATGAACAAGCCCCGACAGCAGCACGCCCTGACGCACGTGGCCTGCGAGGGCCTGTTCATCGCTGCATGCAGCTTTAATTTACTGTTGTTATTGTTTTTTGTAATATTACTTTCCTTCGGCTGCTGTGGCAAACAAATATCCCCATTTGTGGGACAATAAAGGAATACTGTTGAAGAAAATACACATTTGAGGTGGCGTCTGGGGGGAGCCCTTTGACCTCCAGACCAACTCGTGATTTTTGTCTGCCTCCTGGACCCTGCAGATACACATTTGCGTAACACCAGTTGATCAAGAGACGCCTGGACCTGGTTTGATCACTATGTTAAATGTGTGCCCCCATACCTACCCCCACTCCCCACTGTTCCCCACAAAGAGCAGACACCCTCACCAACAGGCAGACCACTGCCCGAGTCTGGACGGTGACCAATAGTCCAGGACAGTGACCTATGGTCAATAACCTATAGGGGCACTTCTATTTTGACTGGCACCGCTTTTCTAGACTTTACGGTAGTGGTTTAGGGATCAGAAAATCCACTGACCAACTGCATGCAAGTTAAGCCATCCCATGTGATTCAGGCGATCAAATCTGTGCATTCCAGGGGATGAACATTGCAGTGTATAGCGAGTGACATAAGGAGAGATGACAGAGTGACAAGTAGCCGAAGACAGAGAAAAATAACTACACGTGGCACTTTCCTTGAGCTAATGAATGTTACCCCAGAGTCACTTGGATTTTTGATCAAAGTCATTTACTGATGGAGGAGTTGTCAAGGAGTGCGTGAGTGCAGTAACTGAACCTTACTTTAGGGGGAAAAGATACAGAAATTTTATTTTTCACAAATGAAGTACTTTATTTTAAGATGCACTTTTTAAGATGCATTTTTAAAAAGCAATCTTATTTAACATCTTTAATCTTTTACTTTTTTTTTTTTTTTTTTTAAAGTATTTTTTTGGCCTTTTTCGGCTTTATTGACAGAGTAGCTGAAGAGTTTGGACAGGAAGCAGGGTAAGAGATGGGGAGTGACATGCAGCAAAGGGACCCGGGCCGGGAGTCGAACCCAGGTCCGCTGCAGAGCCTTTGGCACATGGGTCGCGCGCGCTACCAACTGAGCTATGCGGCGCCCCCTTCTTTTACTTAAAGAGATGATAATACATATCTACTGTATTACATTGTTAATTTTGACAGCAAATTCTGATTTAGTCTCAGTCTTTTGAATAACACACCACTTAGTTTTAGTCATATTTTAGTCATCTGAAATCTTTTAGTCTTAGTCTAGTTTTAGTCGACTAAATATCGTAAGAGTTTTAGTCTTAGTCTAGACTTAGTGAGTGGTAAATCTCTTTCTCTCAATTCAATTCAAATGGCTTTATTGGCATGAGGTAACACTGTACATATTGCCAAAGCAAGGGTTTGGAGATAAAAAATAATAACAAAGGAAAACTGTATTTACAATAAATTACTGATAATCTATACTGTTGGTAATACTATAACTATGATTGACTCAATCATAGTCACAATCAATCAATAAGTAATTAATAACAATCATTCTCTCTCTCTCTCTCTCTCTCTCTCTCGTTGACAAAAGTGTCGGTTATATTTTGTCACAGTCTTCGTCAACTGACTTTTTATTTAGTTTTCATTCAGTTTTTGTCGACAAATGTTTTTCATCATAGACTTCGTCAATGAAATTAACACTGCTGTATTATATAACTGGATAATTAAATGTTAAGTGACAGTAAATATTGTTGAAATGTTTGGTTTTTTTTGTTTGTTGTTTTTATTTAGAAAGAGCATTTACAAATGACAATGCCACAGTCTGTTACAAACAGCCTCAAGCACATGTATGTATACAATGACATTATCATATAAATAGTCACAGATTACCTGCATATATTTCTATGTAGCTCTTTCAGATGTTTTTAACATTTTATGTAACATTGTTAAGAACTATTAACAAAAAGGAACATGGGAGGCTTTCACATTGGAGAGGTATAGAAAACAAAATGCCAGTGTAGCAATATAACAAAATAAATAGGTTCAGGTTAAAAAAAATAAATAAAGAAAGGAAAAAAAAAAACCTAGGTCAATAGAACAGTTTTCCTGACCTTTCTTCAGTAATTTAGGAGAAGTCCATTCTTATAGGTTTGATATACTCAGTCCATTTGCTCCAGATTATGTAAAATCTATCTTTCTGGACTTTAAGGGAATATGACAGCCGCTCCGTTACATAAATTTCATAAATCATGTCTATCCATTCATCTATAGTGGGTAGATGGGGTTTCAGCCAAGTTTCTTGTAATAAGTTTTTTGCTTCCAGCTAGGAGAATTTGGACCAACTTTATATCGTTATTACTCCATCCGTCAAATTGAATGTCTCCCATATAAATTGCATCAATTGTAAAAGGGATATTGACTCCAAATACATTGTTAATATGTTTGTGGATTTCCTGCCAATAAGGAACAATGACTGGACAATTCCAGAAAACATGGAAATGATTGGCATTGTCCATCCCACATTGTCTCCAGCAGCTGGAACCCCCTCCCCCATATCTTTTTTGTAAAGGTGTAATAAAAAACCTAATTACATTCTTCCAACAGAATTCACGCCAAATAGTCGAGCAGGATGAAGTCCACTGTATGAGACACATTCTTTTCCAAGCATCCTCTGTTATAATCAAATTGCCCTCTCTTTCCCACTTTTCTTTTATATACCAGGTATTTCCTGATTTGTGATGAAGTATAGCTTTATATAGTTTAGAGATAATCTTAGTACAGGGAGATTCTGATACCAACAAAAGAATTTTCAGAATTCCTGTTTCTATTTTACCTAAATTTGGTCTCAGATTCTGGTTAAAGTAATTTCTAACTTGAAGATATCTATAGAAATCCTTTTGTTCAAGATTGTATCTTTTCTTTAGGTACTCAAAACTATGGAATGTCCCCTCCTTCGTAAATGAGAAATAATTTGTTAGACCTTTGGCAGCCCATTTTTTAAATTTACCATCAGATCTGTTTGGAATGAATTCGGTGTCATAAGCACACCATCTCAGTAGTTTAATTGAATCATTTAAATTACAAGTTTTCGCAGTTTCCTGCCAAGTTCTCAATAGTGTGTTTAACCAAGGGTTGCCTATGTTCAGCTGTTTATTTAACAGTTCATTATCTGCAATAGTAGCTTCAATAGGTATCCCTTCTAGTAGCTCAATTTCAACTTCCTTCCAACGTGCAGAATAAGCTAGGGTACATAAGCAAACCAGAGGCCTCAACTGTGCTGCTAAGTAATACTCTCTTAAGGAGGGGAGACCCATACCCCCACTCTCTTTGCTTAGTTGTAAGGACTTAAACTTAATCCTGGGTTTTTTCCCCTGCCATAAATACCTGGATATCATCACATCCCATTCTATGAATTGCTTGGTTGGTATTGATACTGGAAGATTCTGGAAAAGATAAAGCAATCTCGGCAATATGTTCATTTTAATGGACTCCACCCTGGAGCCCAGACTCAAGAAAGGGATAACATTCCAACGCGAAATGTCAGATTTCAACTGGGAATTTAAGGGGTTATAATTCGAATCAAATAATTTTGTGATATCCTTTGTTAAGTTTACCCCTAAGTATCTAATTGATTCTGCATCCCATTTCATTTTGTATTTGCTTCTGATGTGATTAGGTGGGTTATAGTTGAAGGTGATTACCTGTGTTTTTTGTATATTAAGTTTATATCCTGAATACAACCCATATTGTTCTAGCAGGTTCATAAGCTTTGGAAGTGACTGTGTAGGTTGTGATAAATATATCAATACATCATCCGCAAATAAGGCCAATTTATTTTCTCCTGATGGCATATTTATCCCTTTAATGTCTGTATTTTGTCTGATCCATTGGGCCAAGGGCTCAATAAATAGAGAGAAGAGGAGAGGTGAGGCGCAACAGCCTTGTCTCGTTCCTCTTTCAAGGATGAATGGATTAGATAAGTGACCATTAAATTTTATTTTTGCAGAAGGTTTATCATATAGGGCTTCAAATACTTCAATAATAGATTTATGAAAGCCAAATTTTTCTAAAACTTTATACAAAAAAGACCACCTGACTGAATCAAAAGCCTTTTCGGCATCTAGACTAATAATGGCTGTTTCTATTCCTTGTTCGATAATCCGATCTATTATGTGCAAAGTTCTCCTAATATTATCCTGTGTTTGTCTTTGTTTTACAAAGCCAATTTGGTCCAAGTGGATTAGTTCTGGTAATATATTTTCAATTCTTTTGGACAGGACAGTTGTAAATAATTTATAATCTATATTCAGTACACTAATCGGTCGGTAATTGCTGCACTCCAACTTGTCTTTTCCATCCTTTGGTAACACAGAAATAATAGCATGTCTCCATGAGGCCGGGATCTCTTTCTTCTTCAACACCCAATTAAAAGTTCTCAATAGTACTGGAGCCAGTGCTTCTTTCATAGTCCTGTACCATTCAGAGGTGAAACCATCTGCATCCGGCGACTTTCCTGTTTTCAATTTACTTATTACTGCATTTAATTCTTCTATTTTTATTTCAGACAATAGTTTATCATTTAGTTCATTTGTAATGGTAGGTAAATTAAGAATGGCTAAAAATGATTCAATCTGAAAGTCATTATTCATTCTTGGTTGGGAGTACAGCGATTTATAATACATTTCAAAACTTTGCTGAATTCTCTCCGTTTTTGTTTCAATGTTCCCCAAATAAGGATTTCTTATTTTATATATTGAATTGTCTGCTTGTTGTTTGCGTAATCTGTAAGATAGGAGTTTAAGAGATTTTCCACCAGCTTCATAATAACGTTGTTTTGTAAACAACAGCATTTTCTGTATTTCTAAAGTACTGATTTCATCTATTTCTTTTTTGATCTTATTCATTTTTAATCTAGTTTCCTTATTTAGAGTCTCTACATGGTCTCTTTGTAATTCCTTTAATTTCTCTTCCAAATTAATGAGCCTTTCTTTTCTTTTCTTTTCGTACGACGAGATAGCTATTATTTTCCCTCTGAGGACTGCTTTGAGCGCATCCCAGAGCACAGATGGCGTCACCTCCCCATTGTCATTCAGCTCCAGATATATTTTAATTTCTTTCCTAATTTTTTCCTTAATTTGTGAGTTGTTTAGAAGATTCGAATTCAGGCGCCAAGGTAAAGATCTTGGTTCATTGTCTAAATATATTGACATGTATATGGGGCTATGGTCAGATAAAGTAATCGGACCAATATTACATTGTGTTATTCTGTGAAAGTCTTTGCCAAAAGTGAAAAAATAATCTAATCTGGAATAAACTGCATGAGGTGAGGAGAAGTGGGTAAAATCTCGGCCAGACGGATACAATTCTCTCCAAACATCGATAATTCCCACTTCCTTCATCAAAGCATTCACTTTCTTACTGATAGCTTTTAAGTCTGACTTTTTATTGGAGGAGTCTAATCTAGGATTCAAACGAATATTAAAGTCTCCTCCACAGATTAAAGTGCCCTGGCTTTTTGTAGTCATCATTTCAAATATTTTCTTGTAAAATAGCCAGTCACTTCCAGGGGGGATATAGACATTCAGAAGGGTTATTAAGGCTCCGTTAATTTTCCCAGTAACCAAAACAAATCTTCCTTCCTTGTCCCTAATTTCTGACACGTGTTCATATTTAACTTGACCAGATATCAATACAGCGACTCCTCTGCGGCGTCCTGATTTGTGAGAAGATGAATATATGTATTTGAAGCCCACTTTGTTTAGCTTATCATGCTCTATATCACTCAAATGTGTTTCCTGTAGAAAAGCGATTTGAATTTTTTCTTTTTTTAATTTGGACAAAATTTTCCCTCTTTTGATTGGACTATGTATACCATTTACATTATAAGAAGCTACTTTTAGAGTTTTACCTTGCATACATGTGAACAGAAATCAGTCTCCATATACTTCCTAGGGAAGCCTTCCCTCCCTGAAAGAACTGACAGGGAATGAACATAGAAAAAGAATGTTAAACCAAAAATACAGAACAAATAAACATGAAATATAACAAAACTGTGTATGACTTCCACTTCAGAGGTCTTTGATGTAACCCTACTAGAGTCTCTAGGGAAAGTCCCTCCCTGAATCCAGAAGAGGGGGCCCTACTGAAGATAGCTGCACCAACAAGACCCCCTCTGCACCCTGTAGTCTTGCATTTAGTAACTTAACATCATTGATCAGAATGACCAGGTAATAGTGACATTTCCCCGTTTAGATTTAGGTTTTTATATTTGTAAATACACCAGCCCAGTCTACCTGACTTTGAGGGGGAAAATAAAAAGAAATGAAAATGAAGGGGGGCTCATTTACCAGACAAACACGACCAGTCTTAACTTGAAGTTGTTGGAGGTGAGGCCCGCCTGAAAGATTGTAGTCACTCCTTGAAGTTGGACTCTCGTCTGGAGTGGGATGCGCGTCTCCCCCTCCGCTGGCTGTTCCTCTCCCACGTCAGCTGTCGCAGTTTGTCCATCAGCGTCTCTGGAGGTTTGACGATCTCTACCGGGTATCCTCTGTCTGACATGTCAGTTGCCGCTTCCTCGGCACTCTCGTAGATCTGGGTTTCGTTGTTATATTTGACTTTAAGCCGCGCTGGATACAGGGTTTGGAACAGGATCTGGCGCTCCTTCAGGATCTTGCGTATTTCTGTATATGCCCTTCTTTTCTGAAGAGTACGCGGCGCATAATCGTTGTCCAGGTTTATTCGCCTCCCTTACCAGGTAAAGCCCTTTTTCTGCCAAGCTAAGCGGAGAACATTTTCTTTTGTTTTGGAGCTGAGGAATCTCACCAGGATGGATCTCGGCGCTACGTCCTCAGGTGGCTGTGGACCGAGCGCGCGGTGCGCTCTTTCCAGGTGCAAGGGCATGTCGTCGGGTATGTCGAGGTTTTCGCGGAGTAACTTTTCCACAAATGAAGTCATGGATTGGGACTGCTTTTCGGCTCCCTCGGTGACCCCATAGAGCCGTATGTTTTCACGTCTCGACCGGTTCTCCTGGTCGGTTATCTTGGCATCCAGCGAGTTGTGTAGCTTAAGCATTTCTGCTAAGATATCCTCTGTGTTTTGGACTCGTTCTGTTGAAATGTTTTTTAAATACTTTTTCTTAATTTGATTTGAAAGTCAGTTCTTGATTACCGTATTTTCACGACCATAGGGCGCACCGGGTTATAGGGCGCGGTTTCAGTTACGGGTGCTTTTTCTGTATTTAACAAATACATAAGGCGCACTGGACCATAGGGCGCGGGCATGGTAAAACACACCGGTAAAACATGCATGCTAGTGTGTGTATTTAAAAAGGCAGCGGGAGCAAAACTGAGTATGGTTGTGCTTTATTGAAATACTGGCCTGGATGGAAAGATGGCACCGTTTCATGAAGCGAAAGCACCAAGACGGACCTCCTTGAAAATGTTCAATTTTCATTTCTTCTGCTAGCGTTACTGCCCTTAGTCATATGGTGACTGTAGAGACGCTTCTTCCAGCTGACCGGCAATCCATTGCTCGAGTCGGTCTTCCAACTCGGGCCATCTCGCCTTGTGTCCGCGGAAACTCAGCTGCGTCTTCTTGACCTGTCGCAGCTCGTTTTCCATCTTCCTCCACTTGCGAACCATTGATATTGTATTCCCTCGCGGCTGCTCGATTCCCATGTTCCACCGCGTAACTGACAGCTTTCAGTTTAAACTGTGCTTCGTAAGCGTGTCTCTTTGCCATTATCGGGGTTGCCAAAACAATGACGCACTTACCGGCACAACGTTCTCATCTAGTCCTCTGTTACGTCCGCCTTACAACAACAACAATAACGTTCACACTTCACCCTTCAACGTTCTCATGTAATCCGCCTTACAAAAAAACAACAAATTAGGCGCACTGCACTATAGGGCGCGCCGCACATTTTGGAGAAAATTTGAGACATTTAGGTGCGCCTTATGGTCGTGAAAATACGGTACATGCAGACATTGATACAACTACTAGGCTACTTCAATATAAATCACACTGATTCAAATGTGGAGACTGTATAATAGTTTGAGATATTAAGTTGACAGTGTTAACTGTGTATTAAGTTTTATGGTTTAATTTGTCAAATTTCAAATTTTAAGTTTCAATTTGTCAAATGTCAAGACAGTGCCAATGTGGAGGCTTTTTGATGACACAGGAAATTATTAATTATATTTATCTTTATTTAAACGGTCCCATATTATACTGTTTTTCATCAATTTCACACAGCTGTCAGAGGTCCAATAACACTGTCTTTGAAATGTATTGCCTCAAACCCATCCATGATCCTGAATTTCAGCTGTCTAAAAGTCGCTCAAGTGAGCTCTACTAAGAGGAGGCTGTTTTTGCGCCTGCACCTTTAAATGCTAATGAGCTCCATCTGTCAATGCATGCCTTGCCCACTACACCCCTCTCAGGGAGAGGATGCCGCTTACCCTAGTATGCACTAATGTTTACGTTGAATATAATGCTATGGCTCACCGAGATGGTGTTGTTCAACCTTACCAGTTTTGACCCAGAATCGGACCCAGAAGGAAATTCAGACTCTGTGGCTGCACCAGGACGTTTCAGAATGGTAAGAGTGTCTGAATATATTACTTAGTTTGTCCTTATGTGTTGTTACATGTACTACCATGTAGCGAATGGCTAACACAGCCTCCAAACTCTTGGACACTGTTCACATAGTCTCTGTCTCCAGTCTGCACATTTTCAGACTTTCTACTTTGACAATCAAGCACCCTCATAATATTATTAACATTAAACTTGCTTCAAACGCCATTGCATAGCGGACCAAAGCGTAAGCAACTGTAAATAAGGAAGCGTAGACGGCACATTGTCATTAAAATGAAACACAACCACTGTCACTTCTGTTTTTCTGTGGGACAGAATATAGGCACATATGTTACAACCAACAACTGAGCAATCTGCATATCTAGCTCCAAGCAACGACATTGCGAAACACTGATAGCTTACCACTGGACACACCGAACTTCACCTTGGGGATGGACGCCCCCTTTCAGATATCTCCAATCATTGTGCAGAGGAGGCTGGCCAATGAACATCTCCTCTTTCATTACGTAATGACAGGAGCTGACTCTGAAAAGCCTGTTTTACCATTTTTTCATAATATGGGACCTTTAACTTATTATTATTTGTTGTAACAAGCATAGAAGAAAATAAATCATGTCTTCCAATTCAGTGCATCTGTAACCAAATCATTATTTTTGTGGTAGAAATATCAGTATCGGTACTCTGTATCGGCAAGTACACAAATGAAAACACCCAAATTGGTTTGAAAAAAATGCTATTGGTGCAGCCCTATTGTTTTAATCTGCATGTCCATTTTGATCTCCATTTCTATTGAAACTAACAGCAACTAAAAGCTGGAGTCAAATTCCTTGTATGAGCACACACACTTCTGACTCTGAATGACTGTTGGAGTTATGCAGGTGGTAGACAGTGGCACATGACTAAAATTGGCAGAGGTTAGTCTCTAAGACAGGAATGCAGCCAGATCTAGTGGACACTGATTTTAATGAGTCACGTAATATACAATTTTCTTCTTTAAATATTTTTTCTTATACTTCATTTTTGTTTTAGTTATATGAACATAGAACAGATGAGGGCTAGGTCACCACAGTATAATCGCTGAAAATTAAGACAGATACATTTTTACAGGAAATTCAAACCATTTAACCAACCAGAGTTGTATAAACAGTAAGATAGAAGAAATGTAAATACCTAGTGACATCTGGAAGCCACTGGACAGTAAGGCTGGGCCACTCCAGTGCATGAGTCATCACCAGGTCATACAGGAAGGGTGTGTTTTTCTTCCAAATCTTGTACTCCTCATTGATGACCCTTTCTTCCACTGCATCGTCATACACTTTAGCAGAACAACACAGTGTAAGTTACAGGTATAATTGCAAATGATGGAAGATTTTGTGCGGCTATGTATGAAGTAGAAGCACTGTGGTACTGCTGACTATGCACAGCTGCACTGGATCAATTGAGGGCTCATAGACTAACAGATAAGACAGCATCAAAACATAACATTAATGATAACGTTATACTCTGTGATAAAATATTGACAAAGAAGTTCAAGAATAGTATGTGGAAGGACATTCTGCGATGCTATCTTACCCACCATCATGCTACATATAGCCTATCTTCAACGGGTTCAGAGCTTGAGTATTGCTCGCTACCACCCACTATGGCGTATTTTGGTGAAGGGGGTTGTGGCGCCGTAAAAAGTAGTTTCTCACGTTGAAATAAGCGTTGTTTTGTGTCTTCGGTGTATACGGAACATACAGGGTCAAGGTATTACAGAGGTCTTTAAACAGCGTACAACCAAGAAGAACATAAAGACTGGCTAAAGTCAACACGCCTGATAGGACTTTCCTGAGCTAACATGTAATGCTAGCATCCACTGCATAGTTAAAACAGCAGTGGTACGCACACAGGGAAAACGGACCGCCGCTTTATCCACTATGTGGTTTCAGTGAACCTACCCTCTTTATCGGCCATGTTGCCAACTCTGCGGTGTGTCACAGTGTTCGAAAGCAATGTATCTAAGTAGTCAGTGTTTACACTGTTGTTCTCCTAGCTAATAGTGCTTGGTTTGTATCCCGGGTACTCCTTCCTTTTTCAGCGCCGAATTACTCCATACCTACTGCGCATGGGTTAGTACGAGCATACCGATGAGGGCTAACACTGCGCGATGACTGCGCATTAGTGAGGGCCGTGCGCAGACAAACAGGTCCTGCCGGGGCTTCCCACTGTGACGCTTCTAAATCGCACGTTACTTGCACTCCACAAAATGGGGAAAAAACAATTCAAACATTTATGTTTTGCTACCTCGTGAAATATAATACTTTGCGGACACCAAAAAACGTTTTGTATTTGACTTTAGACAAAAAAAAAGAAAAAAAAGAAAAAAAAAAAAAAAGGTAATTCACAGCTTTTTCCTGTGGCATCACGCTCGGGACCCCAGGGAATGGAAGAGGTGTTTGTGTGTACTGAGCACTACAACGTCAGAATGCATTCTAATGAGTTTATTTTGTAAAAGTCTCATCCATAAACAGCAAAAACAGTTTACAGTAAATTACAAACCTTGAAAATGCAAAGCATGTTCAAAATACAAGCATAATAAAAATCTGAGGGAATTTTTAAAAAAAAACATAAGTTTACATACAGAATGTGTAAGCTACCATTAAAAAATAAAAAAGGTCTATATTTCATGAAAACAACAGAAGAAGGAAAGTAAAGGCAACTGGCATATGGTTAAAAGACAGAGCACTCTACTGTCAACTTAAATCCAACTAAGTAAGCTCTCATAGGGAAAATGATCAATTTGGCAATTTCAGAGAGAATTATTACTTTCAGATTAAACGTTCTTTACAGCTCTTTCACAGTTTAGAAATTAATGTGGTTCAGTTGACAGTCAGGTTAAAATGTTGAGACTAGGCAACAGAAGAGGTGTGGCCTATTTTGTGTTCTTTTTCATCTACGTCTACCACATACCAACAAATATGTGATTTTAAACTAAGAACCAATAGACACGTTAATATAAGAATGATCTGGAGTATAACATTAGAGCATGCCACTATAAAAAGCTCTGAAATATACAGTGATCTATTTCACAGATACACAAAAGAACAAATGTATCACTTTACACAAAAAGATGAGCTGTTACCTAAAGCAGTCCGACAGTGTGGTTTTTGGCAGACATTTTAGATTTAGTTTTAGTCTTTTGGACTAAAATGCTTTTTAGTTTTAGTCAAATTTTAGTCATTTCTATACGTGATAGTGTTAGTGCAGTTCTAGTTGACGAAAACTCAACCAGGTTTTAGTCTATTTTTAGTCAATTTTAGTTTAAAAAAAAAAAGTATTGTCTTTTAACAAATTAATTTAGGTCAATAAAAACATAAAATCTACAAGCTCACAATGTGTTGCAATGTGTAGATCTGCTATTTTCACAACTTGTGTGTGACACTCTTGTATGATGATCGGGCATCAATTCATGAAAAAAAAAAAACAGTTGAAATATGTTGGGAAAAATGAGTTGAAAAGTGGAAATATGGAGATAAAATGTTTCTGTCCAACAGCACTCTCCAATAATTATGGATAAAATACATCCATATATCTGGGGGTAGGCGTAAACGTGAAGTGACGTGAAGCTCGAAGTTGGGCAGTGAACTGTGACAACGAATTTGTCTTCAAAATAAGAGCTTTACATTGCATCCCAATGGAGTTTAGAACTGGGTTATTGGTGGGGGGCTTTTAATTTGAAAGTAGCGACCATTCCTAGCTTGCCACTCCAACAACGTGCAAACAACGAAGACAGCAGAAATGTCATGCATTTTGAACGTCTGGCAAACCACCCACTAACATTTACGTCCATTCTCGTCTCGTCAACAAAAACTCACACACGTCTCGTCATGTTTTAGTCATCAAAGAGCCATGTTTATCTCGTCACCGTCTAATTATCGTCATGGAAAAAAGGGGCGTCAACGAAATCATTTTGTCATCGTCATCGTTGACGAAAACAACACTGCAGTCCAATTAGAATAGTCGTCCTACATCCACATATAGTTAATATTGAGTTACAATATGTAACCCAGTTGTGCACAACACTTCATACATTGATCTATGTACTTCCATACTTCTTTTTCTGGTTACAAGAAGAACATAGAGGGTGACGGATAATGTTTGACAGTTATTGAATAATCCATATGTCCCTCTCCCCCCCTGCCCATACCTCCCATAATTATCCTTGTAAAAATCAATGTTAGGCTACAATTAGAGTGATCAGTACACTGTCATACCAAACACATATCATAGATGGTAGGAGAGTAAATGTATATATACATATATATTTAAATACACATATATACATACATATATACATACACACACATACACATATACATATGTATATATACACACACACACACACACACACACACACTATATTGCCAAAAGTATTTGCTCACCTGCCTTGACTCGCATATGAACTTAAGTGACATCCCATTCTTAATCCATAGGGTTTAATATGACATCGGTCCACCCTTGCAGCTACAACAGCTTCAACTCTTCTGCGAAGGCTTTTCACAAGGTTTAGGAGTGTGTTTATGGGACTTTTTGACTATTCTTCCAGAAGCGCACACACTGATGTTGGGCAGGAAGGCCTGGCTCTCAGTCTCCGCTCTATTTCATCCCAAAGGTGTTCTGTCAGGTTGAGGTCAAGTCTCTGTGCAGGCTAGTCAAGATTATCCACGCCAAACTCCCTTGTCCATGTCTTTATGGACCTTGCTTTGTGCACTGGTGCATAGTCATGTTGTAACAGGAAGGGGCCATTCCCAAACTGTTCCCACAAAGTTGGGAGCATAGAATTGTCTAACATCTCTTGGTATGCTGAAGCATTCAGAGTTCCTTTCATTGGAACTACGGGGCCATGCCCAGCTCCTGAAAAACAACCCCACACCATAATACCCCCTCCACCAAATTTTACACTTGGCACAATGCAGTCAGACACATACCGTTCTCCTGGCAACCGCCAAACCCAGACTTCTGCATCAGATTGCCAGATGGAGAAGCGTGATTCGTCACTCCAGAGAACACGTCTCCACTGCTCTAGAGTCCAGTGGCAGTGTGCTTTACACCACTGCATCTGAAGCTTTGCATTGCACTTGCTGATGTATGGCTTGGATGTAGCTGCTCGGTATGGAAACCCATTCCATGAAGCTCTCTACGCACTGTTCTTGAGATAGTCTGAAGTCCACATGAAGTTTGGAGGTCTGTAGCAATTGACTCTGCAGAAAGTTGGCAACCTGTGTGCACTATGCACCTCAGCATCCATTGACCCCGCTCTATCATTTTACATGCCCTACCACTTTGTGGCTGAGTTGCTGTCATTCCTGATCACTTCCACTTTGTTATAATACCACTGACAGTTGACTGTGGAATATTTAGGAATGAGTCACTTTCATGACTGACTTGTTGCACAGGTGGCATCCTATCACAGTACCACGCTGGAATTCACTGAGCTCCTGAGCGACCTATTCCTCCACATATGTCTGCATGCCTAGGTGCTTGCTTTTATATACCTGTGGGCATGGAAGTGATTGAAACACCTGATAGCAATTATTTGGATGGGTGAGTGAATACTTTTGGCAATATAGTGTATATATGGAGGTCAAATGCATTTGAACACAGTGACAGTTTATACAAGACAGATATGTATGCATGGGCCAGTATAAACACCGAATGATAGCTGTCTACAATATGTGATTATGAACTACTGGGAAGAGCCCATGCCACCAAAATTCCCTGTTTCATCTGGCCTAAATGTGACCTGTAGTAACATGATGCTATCATATCATGTTACATACTGATTAGAGATGCACCAACACTGTTTTTCTTAATTGTGACAATCATTTTGCAATCCACTGTAAAACTGGCTGTCTGAGCACATATAATAAATAACTATCAGCAATAATTAAAGAGGCAGTAAGCAATCATTTTCATTGTTCCACAGCACAGACATGTTTACCACATGTACTATAGGGAGTGACTGGGTTAAGGATAAATACCAGTGAACCTTTAGCTGAAGATGTTATTCCAACATAAGAAGGCAAGTAGGTTTCATCTGCTTCATTAGTATGGTTATTTTTAAAAGCAGATGTTTTCTTTTTTCTTCAAAAATTTGTCTATTTCCACTTTACTTAAATAGTATTAGCCTAAGCCTGAAGAGGCTGCGCTACTGACATGCTAGAAATTCACCATCTTATTTTTTTCATGTCCTTTGAAACCTGCTACAAATTGTTTTGTGAAGCTTAAGCTTTAATTGGCATCTGTTACATTCACAAATCCAAAATTACATTAACAAACAAACAAACATAGGCGTTAGAGTGTAGTAGGGTTGTACCTAACTAGTTAAGAAGAGCTACCTTTATGGCTGCTGCACATGCAATATCATTCATGTATGTCTATATGTTAGCCCAGTGCTGACAGGTATATTCAGTGGTTTACCAACAGAAATTACTTTTCTGCTACTGAACAGCCTCATACGCAAGCTAAAACAAAACACAGTGATCGTGGTATTGAGAATTCGGAAATATTACTTCTTCACTGGACTTCAACCTAGCTAGCCAACCATTTACTATTGTCAAACTGTGACTTTGCATTGTGGCTTGGCTGTTAGTTAAAATGTTTCCCACACTAATTAATCCACATCCTTAATTGGAAAATGACTTTTTCCAATTTACTTTTATTTGACAACTGAGCCAACAAGGGAAAAAGCAGTTCTAAAAAAGTGAGGAAGCAGACCTTGAGTTAAAATTATTATGTCAAGGCTTCAAAGGCCCCATACTATAGAGAGAGATATGTGTTTGTCATCTTTTAATATAAAGCAGGTCGAGCTGCTATACAAATACTGCGATAGGATTAAAATGCTCAATCCAAACAAAGTCACACAGCGCAAATTCAGACACTGTTCCTTTGAATGAGCTGTGATGACTACACAGTCACTGCCATCATCATGGCCATGTTTGCAAAAACACAAACAAAGAAGATGCTGAAACATAGTGGGATGCCTGCCACTAAAAAGCTGACAAATCAAAACAGACTGGGCTTTTCAGGAGGGGTATTGGAGGTACTGCAGAGGTAGACGGCATGAGAAATTTAATGTGTGTGTTTGTTTTTTTTGAGAGATTAAAGCATTTACACCTATTCTTGTAGACACCCTGGTGCTTGGACATAAGCATAGTATGGGACCTTTTAAATGAACTAAAGCAAAAGAAAGGGAAGACATTTTACTGCAACGTTTTCTATTGAAGCAACATATTTAATTATATTCTTGCAGCCACCCACACTACCCACAAATGACTTAATAAATAAGTTTCACTGAACAGGTTATGAAAGGAGTATACAATTCCAAACATTTTATTCTGATTGGGCTATCAGTCAGATCCTAGTAGAAAAAAGGCTTTGTATAAACACTGCTAATGTTATCAGTGCTCCTAATGTTTGCCAATAGCACACAATAAAAGTCTTCAAGTACTTAATGCCCCTTTAAATATCCTAGAAATAGTTTATTCAACAACATAAACTAACAAGCTTTCAGAGTCACTCAATAAAAGTGATTAACTATTTTAATTTGTGATTGAGAGTTTTAAAGATGACAACTTGCTTCGATTTCTGATGCAGATACTGGCATCAAGTTTATGTGCTGAAGAAACAGTGTGACATAATGGCCAGTTACAACCTGGCATCCACATGAGCGCTATGAATAGCAGGATGGGTGCATCTTTCACACAAAACACATACTGGAAGTCCCAAGAAGAAGTGGAGGTGACGATGGCAGCCAGTAGATAGTGCTGATGAGAGATTATTTTGTAGATTCACCTTTCCAACATCACAGCTACACAGACTGATTTCCTCTTCAGGCTTTCATCTCTTAATGTTCTTCTATGAGAAGCTTGTTCTGACGAAACCAATAATAAAGAAATACAAACATATAGCATTTTGATAGTAGTATTCATCAAATAAAGTAAAATGAAAACTAAACAAATACAATGTTTACATTACAGTTAACTGATTTAATAATGAAGTGCATCTCATGGTAAACTCAACAAGTGATTTTTGGGGGGGCTGCAGAAACAACCAACAATCATGAAGAGATGAAGAGAAACATTAACATTAATTTAGAGTTGTGTTCTTGTCAAGTATTCATTCTTTCTTTATCTGTTTTGGTCTCTAAATATCTGGGGGCTTACAGTGGCAACTCAAAGACAGCTTTTCAGACCAACTTCATGCCTCCCAAGGAGGCAAGCAGCTCAATGTATTTAACTGCTGACTTGTCCTTGTGTGGACTACACACTACTCTCATGTCTGAATGTGTGTGCGCTCTATTGTAGCTTGCTATTCAGAAATAGTTAGCGAACGACCTTTTGGGACCAGGGTGCACATTCAAAATTTCTGGGACCCCAGATTTCTGGGAATAAGCACTATGTACCGTATTGACCCAAATATGGGACAAGGCATTTTTCATCGAAAATAATGTGAAAAAGTGGGGTCGTCTTATAATCGGGGTCTAACCGTTGACACATGCTGATAGTTGTCTGGGGTCGCTACACGGCCGCAACGGCAGAGGGCACCAGCTTATTGTAGAGACATCACTGACACTGGAGATGAAAAATGGAGAGGCAAGATGATTGTACAGAGCAAAGTGGATCAAAAGTGGGGCAAGTTAACATACATCTGAGTCAGAGCTATGATGCTAATTTTACAATAATGGTGGTCAGTGCAGCAGAGGCGTCAAACTGTTAGCCAGCCAAGAAATATGAAGGTACAGAGTGTAACGTCCAAAGATGGTGGGTCCAAAAGACCATCTAAAAAATACTAACAGTAGGAGAAAAGCTTATTGTGGTCGCCAAAGTCAATTTTGGTTATCAGAGTCTTTTTTCTGAAGATTAGTCTTGAAAAGAGGGGTCGTCTTATAATCAGAGTTGTCCTAGATTCGGGTCAATACAGTAGTTTTTTTCAGGTCAATTCAAAATACCTCCATCCCACAAGGGTGAATTCATCCAAATTCAATTCAAATTGTTTCAGGTCAGAAAAATTAGGAAGATACTCAAAAACAGTGCGATTTATGGGATTAGGGAACTTCAACCTTTAACTGTGGCTTGTCCCTGTGCAAATTTACCAAGTGAGCACTAACTAATGATCACAGCGCTGAACAAGTAGGCATTTATGAGTCACACCTTACTGTCGGTAGTATTTTGGATGTCATTGTCAGGGTCTCCTGCCTCTGAGCCGCTCTTCTGGTCATCATCTTTCTGATCCTTCTTTAGGTCATCCTCTCCAGAAGAGATCCTCGACAGCTTGGGGGACTTCTAGCACACACAGACACACACACGCACGCACAAACCTTTAATATCTTTATAAAAGTACCTTAACTCAAATCTAATCATGTTAGGCTTTTGCATCTTACAGTTTTGCCATTTCCACCCCACTTAGCTACTATTGTTATGCAATTAAAGCTTTACATTCTAGGGCCGCACATATGCCATTTACAATAATAACACTGACAGTTGGGTTTTAAATGATGGGACGTGGATTTTACACAATAAATCTCAAATTCCTAGCCCGTGACAATAGATTTTTCTCTCTTTATCATTTGGTCTGAGTTTCTTAGTCAGCTCCTGCACACAGTTTATAGCATTAACATTATAGACAGGATTACCATGGTTTACCAGGGACCTCGAAAACAACGATAATCCAGATGCTATCATGATTCAATATGCACCATTTATTTTTCACCGACATTATTCTTAATCACCACCTAACATTTGACATTTTCTCCAAGAACGGTTTCTCTACTTATTTAACTTAATTAAAAAACAAATAAGTAAGCCTTTGACACAATATGGAAATGTGTTCCCTGAAACTGCCGACCGAATAGGCTTCTATTTATGTTCATGTGCACCCCAGGCTTTTGTTATAAGGCTATGGGTATACATTTCAAATCATAAAATCAAAAGTCCAAAATCTTATAGTTAAAGTAGCACTAGCAGCATTAGGATGTGTGCCCACAGGAGTGTTGTTTGACATGAGGCATTGTGATGCTTCTCATCTTTGCACGCTTGACCAAAACAGCTACACCCTCCAACAACACTCACTGGCTGCACCTGATTGGAGGGACACTACTGGTGGGCCATGTGCTCAAACCGGACCAACACTGCGGCTTGTTTGAAAACTTTTACTTATACAGTTGCTGGTCATATAATTAGAACATCATGAAAAAGTGGATTTATTTCACTAATTCCATTCAAAAAGTGAAACTTGTATAATGTATACATTCATTCCACACAGACTGGTATATTTCAAGTGTTTATTGCTTTTAATTTTGATGATAACTGACAACTAATGAAAACCCCAAATTCAGTATCTCAGAAAATTAGAATATTGTGAAAAGGTTCAATATTGAAGACACCTGGTGCCACACTCTAATCAGCTAATTAACTCAAAACACCTGCAAAGACCTTTAAATGGTCTCTCAGTCTAGTTCTGTAGGCTACACAGTCATGGGGAAGACTGATGACTTGACAGTTGTACAAAAGACGACCATTGACACCTTGCACAAAGAGGGCAAGACTCAAAAGGTCATTGCTAAAGAGGCTGGCTGTTCACAGAGCTCTGTGTCCAAGCAGTTTGATAGAGAGTTGAAGGGAAGGAAAAGATGTGGTAGAAAAAAGTGTACAAGCAATAGGGATAACCACACCCTGGAGAGGATTGTGAAACAAAACCCATTCAAAAATATGGGGGGGATTCACAAAGAGTGGACTGCTGCTGGAGTCAGTGCTTCAAGAACCACCACGCACAGATGTATGCAAGACATGGGTTTTAGCTGTCGCATTCCTTGTGTCAAACCACTCTTGAACAAGAGACAGCATCAGAAGCATCTCACCTAGGCTAAAGACAAAAAGGACTGGACTGCTGCTGAGTGGTCCAAAGTTATGTTCTCTGATGAAAGTAAATTTTGTATTTCCTTTGGAAATCAAGGCCCCAGAGTCTGGAGGAAGAAAGGAGAGACAAAGAATCCATGTTGCTTGAAGTCCAGTGTAAAGTTTCCATAGTCAGTGATGGTTTGGGGTGCCATGTCATCTGCTGGTGTCGGTCAACTGTGTTTTCTGAGGTCCAGGGTCAACGCAGCCGTCTACCAGGAAGTTTTAGAGCACTTCATGCTTCCTGCTGCTAACCAACTTTATGGAGATACTGATTTCATTTTCCAACAGGACTTGGCACCTGCACACAGTGCAAAAGCTACCAGTACCTGGTTTAAGGACCATGGTATCCCTGTTCTTAATTGGCCAGCAAACTTGCCTGACCTTAACCCCATAGAAAATCTATGGGGTATTGTGAAGAGGAAGATGCGATACGCCAGACCCAACAATGAAGAAAAGCTGAAGGCCACTATCAGAGCAACCTGGACTCTCATAATACCTGAGCAGTGCCACAGACTGATCGACTCCATGCCACGCCGCATGGCTGCAGTAATTCAGGCAAAAGGAACCCCAACTAAGTATTGAGTTCTGTACATGCTCATACTTTCCATGTTCATACTTTTCAGTTGGCCAACATTTCTAGAAAACCTTTTTTGTATTGGTCTTAAGTAATATTCTAATTTTCTGAGATACTGCATTTGGGATTTTCATTAGTTGTCAGTAATAATTATCAAAATTAAAAGAAATAAACATTTGAAATATATCAGTCTGTGTGTAATGAATGAATATAATATACAAGTTTCACTTTTTGCATGGAATTACTGAAATAAATCAATTTTTTCATGATATTCTAATTATATGACCAGCACTTGTATGTCTTCTATATCAGAGACTCTTGCACTCACATCTTTGCAGAGACTGTCGACACCACGACATCCTGGATCAAGTTGTTGTACTTGGCAAGCAGACCATGTTCTAAGCCGACAAAGTGCATGAAAAAAATTGTTTTAAAATATACATACAGTTATTCTAATGTTTTCTTAAATGTCCTTCAGCCATTATCATTCTGATTACATGCTTTTGAGACTAATTTAGCCATTTCTATACCACTTTTGAATTGTGTGTGTCATCACAGAAATCACTGGAACTCAAGAGTGCATTATATGTTCTTTAGAAGTGGATGGAAATTTTGAGTCATGGTCAAAACTGTACACACATTAGTGTATGTATATCTTTAAGACAGCAGATTTGGTCATATTCTCAGAAGACCAATACTACAATTATTACTGAACCAAACTTCACAAATGTTTTTTGTGACAAAGTAGTATGTGCTCCCCTCACTGCATGTTCACCACGACTGTATCTATACACAAGAACACCTGTCAGTTAAAACTGTGGTCTCCAAAACTAATGTTAAGTTAATGTGCTACAAGCTAGCACATGAACTTAGTAGACAGTGTAGACAATCTCTGTAGCCAGTGTAGACAATTACTCTCCATACTCTTCATCTGGTTTGTTAACCTAGCTGGGCAGTGCTTGTGTATTATTTACCACTTGCATTTCTGTGACTTAGAAATATGAGACTGAAATACAACTGATGTTATTTATTACATGTATGGGCAGTGGTGAAAACTGCTGCATGTGTGTGCATTGCATTCACATGCACACACATCTAAAAACCAAAATACTTCCATGAGCTCCATTTGAGAATTCAATAATAATTTCACCTTTGGTTAGTGCGTGTGTGTGTGTGTGTGTGTGTGTGTGTGTGTGTGTGTGTGTGTGTGTGTGTGTGTGTGTGTGTGTGTGCAAGAGTGAGGGGGTTTGGGTTGAAAGAGGACTGAAGGGAGGTTTTATGAACAACCAAATGATAGCTGCCCCCTCTCACCACCAAATAAACACAGAGATCACATTTAATCTCTTCCCAGCTGAAAAGTTCTCTCATGTACCTCACACACACATACACATACACAGTGTTTCAATGATGTGACAGGGCACACACATCAGCAAACTGCTTCCCCACAGTGCCACATTCCTTCAGATGCACCACATGTGCTGTGCGTAATAGAGCCCAGTCGCTAGGCAACAGTGGTTGCTTAGTGAAGAGCAGGATGCATGTGACATTTTCAACCTGTTTCCATTTACAGCAGCAATGGCTTATGCAGTAATACAGTAACACAGTGTGGCAGTGCTCACACCCGAGCCCTTCAAACCTTTTTTTCTTTCAAAAGAAAGGCATGGTCAAACAGACGAGAATGGCACAACGAACAGTACCATTAGAATAAGATCATCTGAAGCAGAGGTTGTTAAAGAAGCTTACATGGTCAGATGAAAGAAAACATGAGAAATACCATATAGTGATGCTAAAGTTCAGCCGAAATTAAAAAAACTCAGCAAGTATATCCTATTCTGAAAAACCCTCAAACTCAAACCTCCATCTGGGCTGGTGTGTAGGAACACCATGGATGCCTCCGAGGAGGGACTTTAAAAGACACACTTAAGACTTCAAAAGGTGGTCAGGGAAGCAGTGGCGTGCAGTGGAGGTTGTGTGTGATCATTAGGAACCTTTGGATATGGTCAAACAAAAAGTTTGGCGAGTTAAACCTTGAAAAATGCCATTGCCAGTGTCAACCTGTTTGTGGATGATCACACCAGAGTTGAAGCAGCTCAGAACTTAAATCCCAAAATGCTAATGTGCCAGAACACTATGCCTTCAATTTCATGGATCGATGATGATGTGTAACCCTCTCTGAGGCTAGTTTTCCCTGTCAGTACCACAAATGATTCACAGCTGATTACCACTACTGTTCATGCCAAATCTTAAACATTCAAAACATAACATGAGAAGTGATTGAAATTGGTCCTTAATTCGAAAAATGTAGTCTCTAAACTTATTGCATCATTTTCAGGCTGGTTGTAGTTGTCACAGCATCTTCAGTGCTCCTTTATACCTGAATTGTCCTCACTCCTGTGTAAGAGTGTTTACCAGCTGAAGTACCTTGGAGGTGGCTGTCTTTTTCCGTTTGGATCTGGTCTTGTCCCCCTTCAACTTCTCCTTGTCATCTTCCTCCTCAACAGAGTCACCCTCCTCTCCCTCACTGCTGCCATCAGCAGTGTTCCCCCCTTCTTCTATTTCTGATGAACTCTGTTGGTGAATGACCTGACAAAGAGAGATGCTCATCATTTCTTTAGTGCAAAGTGAAAATTGCAAAAATTACTAGTTTGACAGATAGTGACACTTTCAATTTAGAAATGTGAAGCAGCAAGTTAAGACAAATGAATCAATCTTACTTCAACAAACACTATCGGCTTTCAATAACCCTTTCAAATGTGTCTTACTGGTTTTGGCAAGAAAACAATGGGGCATTGTTGAGCATCAAAGCCTGTCTGCTTGGCATCTCCTCATGTTTTCTACCCCTGTCGTCTCTCTGAACAACAGGCACAATCGACTGCTAACTGACCTGATAGCCTGTGAACTTGACTCCAGGGTTGTTCTCGATCTCCCACAGGCCCTCGTTGAAGCCTTTCCTCTTGTTGGACTTGCCAAATTTTTCTTTATACTCCATGTATGGTAGAAGATCCTTCGGGCCCAAGAATGCACTTCAGAAAGGGGATGACATATTTACTGCTACTACCATCCTAAAATATTTTGTGCTGTACTGTATCGATGTGTCAGGAGTTACACCATCAACACACAATAATTGGCAATTTACACACGACAGCTGAAGATATAAAATCTTGCTAAAAATCAGAGCAGCTGGACAACTTCCAACCAAGACACTGCATTTAACTGTAATTATCTATACAGGTAAAGCCTTGCTGAGCCCATTTATTTTTTTATTTTTAAAGTTTGCTTATGCATAGGCCTGAATGTCAAACCTCTGACATAACTGCATCTGTACCAGTACTGAAATTGGAAATTGCACAGATTCATATATTAGTTCACTAATCATTCATTTTATCTATATCAGGATACATTTATCTAAATCAGGAAACATTTTAACTTAAGACAAGATTTTATTTATTACTTTATTCAACACTGATGCAATTCATTATATTTTGTTAAATGAAAAGAAAAGGGTAAACCGTGTTCTCTTGGTCACATGATAACAGGTGTTGGTATATGATTACAATCATATGACTCATATTTATTTCACCTGATGACTACTGACACCTGAACTGTGGATGAAGACTGCAAGATGTGGTCAAAAGCTCCAGAACAGGCTCATGTTCATGATCATAAGTAGAAATTATTTTGTCAGATTATCAGCAATGCCAAGAATTAACTTTCACGTGCAAGCTTAAAACATGTTGATATTCTGTAAACAAGGTATTGAAAAAACTACAGTTATGAATTGCCTTGGCAGGAATATCTAAAAAAATTCAAAACATTCCTTGCATCAAAATGTGATATGGCAGTCCCGATATGGTGCAACTGCATCACAGCTTCATTGCAGTCATGTAAGTATGAGTGGCAGCTGCCTTTCTCTATAACAATGTGAATTTAAGTAAAATGCTGCACATCCTGGAGAAAGGTGCTTACGTTTCGTGGGTACCAAAGAAGAAGATGGGGTACTTGTTGGCAGGGGGTTTGACTGCTCCCTCTGGAAGCTCATCAATCTGAATAACAGGAAAAAAAGAAAAACTGTCATTGTATATTCATTATAATCCTTCAAGTGCCAATAAATTATCTGTTATCTGTTGTACATCTACCAATAGACTGCTATGGAGCTGTGGTGAAACTGAGGTGGGTCAGGCTGAACGTACTGTACTGTAGAGAGTGTCACTGAAGGTTACAATTGAAGCCTGACAGCCTGCTGGACCTCCAGTCACTCAAGGCACCATAATCCATGTGCACCGTTGAATTTGTAGTAACACTCTGCTGTTATCGTACATAACATCCTTTATCGCAAACGAGACTGGTGTATTACTACAGGTTACCTGAGGTCAACTGAAGACTCATTTATTCTATTGGTCTTAAATGGAAAAAAAAAACAATTAATGAACTAATTAATGAACATTATGAATATAAAAGAAATGCTATACAACCAAAGCAAGAGCTGACTGGAGCCGAGGCGCACTCAGAAAATGGAGCCCAATAAATGTAACGTGTTTTCCTAATTTTGAAATGTCTACATTTTTCCTCAACCTAACGGAAAACGAAGGCTTTTATTAGATGTCTGGGTCGTCAGTAGCAGGAATACGCAGACCAAACGTGGCTTAGGAGTCAGAACCAGCTGAGTTCGGGGCATCGTAGCATCCCTCCGGTTCCTCCGGCGAAGCAGCGGCTGTACTGTGTAAATCAACCCCGCCTCCCTGCTCCCAGCCCGGCCGCAACACAGACTCACCCTCGCCGGCCAGTGCGGGTATCCCTTCATTTTAGCGAAAACCAAATCTCCTGCCGTGTAATCCCGCGGTCGTGGTCGAGCCATGTCTCTGGATAAAAAAGTGAGCTCTTGGATGAGTTTTTAATCCTTTGCAGTTCTCCCCGGTGCCCTCAACGCAGGGCTAAATTATCGACCATCAATGATTTTGTATTAAGACTGCAGTTTACACGGAAATAAATAATTAAAAAACGCGGAAAATGGGGCCTGGAAGAGGGCTATCCTCTTACGCACATATTCGGGTGTAAACGTAATCGAGAATTGCATGAATTGGAGTAGAGTATCTGTAAGAAACCTAAACCAGGTAGAGCAAAAAGATCAAACTTCCGGTCTTTCGAAATAAAAGCATTTAATATTTACTTAACGTGTATTTGTTTAATATTAGTGATTGTACGGATGATTCAACAAAAAGCGATCTCTCAACTCAACAAATGCAAACTTAACAATTAATAGAACCAAACCCAACACAGTTTCCAGTTAATACCACATGACAGGCTGAAAGTCGCCCGAATATTACCACTCTTAATCAAATACCTAACTCCAGTTTAAATTTCCTTATTTTATTGGTCACTCCACAGCTAGATGACAGTTGACAGTTACTTGGTGGAAGAATTTCCCAAGTAATGTGATCCCTGATCCCTCTCAACATTGAATGATTAGATAAAATACTTATTTAGTTTCATCAGCAGTAGGACCCTACAGTTTCTTCTTGCTTGATAATGATGGTCGAACTGCATGTCAGGCATGATCACTAAAAACAGCACCTGACCAACATACTTCTAGTTCTATAAATATCGACTCTTGCATCCTTCACCATCTCTGCACTAAATGATTTAAAATAGAAATGTTATTATATCTTTATATCATATCTAATAGAGATGTGGAGTACAAGTACAATCATTTATTAACACTGCGTCTCAGTCCTGTATGAAGAGTGTTCATAGAGATAGACCCATCCACAACAGTCCTCTATTTAGAATAACTTAAAGGCTGTCAGAGCCACAGACTTCTCTAACCTTGTATGTATGAGTTGACAGAATCCACAGGTCTTGCTTGACACCATCGGTATTGGTACTCCTGCATCACCTTCTGTTCCAGTTTTTCAATTGGTGAATGCAAAAACAATCTCTCCTTTACTTTGTTGGTCTAAGATCAACTACACATGACTAAATATCACTTCTTCATTTTACCCATAATCAAGTTTGGGTGGTCATTTAAAAAACTCATTCCCCTTTCCAGATGGGGCAAGACTTTTCTGTGTGGAGTCTGCATACTCTCCCCATGCTTGTATTTGTTTTCTTTAGGGCTGTGGTTTACCCCACCATCAAAAAATATGAATTAGGTCTAATGTTAGTTCAAATGTCAGTGCCCTTGACCAAGGCACTGGCTTAGGGACAAAGTTGGGTTAAGGCAGAGAACACATTTCATTACGCTGGGCTGTGCATGATTGTATGTGACAACAAAACCTGATTTGATCTCTATAATCAATCAGTGCGTTTACATGCACAGCTTAGTCGGATTACAGCCATAGTTAGACTATGCTACTCAATCTGTCAACTGCAATTGTCTGAGTATACATGCCGGTGAGAAAATTGAATTACTGGCTGAAGCATGTCATACCCCAATACGCTAAGTACCGGCATTCAAGAAAGGTGTGGTACGAAGAGCGAGGAGAAGCTACATCTTTGTACATTTCATATATGGTGTACATGATAATTACACAAACTAGATGCACAATGCACAATACTTGTGGTTAATTCTGAGGAGGAAAGTCGCTGCTGCCGCCACCACCACCGCCACTGCCTTCTACTCCTCCTCCTTCTACTTGCGGCTCGCGGCCCTGGGAAAGAAATCTGGAGCCTGTGCAGAACGCAAAATCCGATCCGATCCGTTGGAACGTATACATGCAGGGGTAATGCTACTATCAATCAAATAATCTAGGTGTTTTAATCCGACTATGAGAAATCCGATCCGGTCCGATTTTTGTCAGACTAAGGTGTATAAATGCTTCTTAAAAATCTGATCATAGTCAGGCTAACCCAGTAATTCGGTTTTCTTGAGTATCATGTAAACGCACTGACTGACTCGTTGACAACAGGTTGACTTCCTGTGTATTTAAAACAAGCTTTTATTTGTTTTTTGTTTTTTTATTTGTAATTCTGCTTTGTTGACCTGTAACTTTGTGAGGTGTGTAGGGCCTTTCTGCTGGTTTTGTAACTCAAGCAGAAGGAGAGAGAAGCTACATCTAGAGAGGCTGAGTGGACTGGTTATATATGGACTAAGAAGCTGAGTGGACTGGTTATAATGGGACAAAGAGGCTGAGCGGAACGTTTATAGTGGAACAGAAAGGCTGAGTGGACTGGTTATAGTGGGACAGACAGGCCGAGTGGAGTGGCTGTAGTGGGACAGACAGGCTGAGTGGAGTGCCTACAGCAGGACAGACAGGTTGAGTGGACTGGTTACAGTGGGACAGACAGGCTGAGTGGACTGGTTATAGTGGGACAGACAGACTGAGTGGACTGGTTATAGTAGGACAGACTGGGCTGAGTGAGTGGGACAGACAGGCTGAGTGGACTGGCTACAGTGGGACAGACAGGCTGAGTGGACTGGTCACAGTGGGACAGACAGGCTGAGTGGACTGGTTATTGTGGGACAGAGTCTGAGTCTATTGGTTGCAGTGGGACAGAAAGGTTGAGTGGACTATATAGTGAAACAAAAAGGCTGAGTGGACTGGTTGTAGTGTGACAGAGAAATCTGTCAAATCTAAATAAATTGGTTGTGAATGCTGAGCCACAATTTTTCGTCTGCACAAGAAATTCTTAATTTTTAAAACTATATCTTCCGGGTCTGATGTCTTGGCCACAAACTCGTTCAACGTTTTTTTTCTACTTATTCAGATGCTTCAGCTCATTTGCCTGCATAAGCCAAAGGTGCTGGAGCTTAAGGTCACAAACTGATGGCCAGACATTCTCCTTCAGGATTTTCTGGTAGATAACAGAATTCATGGTTCCATCAATTACGGCAAGTCGTACAGGTCCTGAAGCAGCAAAGTAGCCCCAGACCATCACACTACCACTATCATGTTTGACTGTCGGTTTGATGTTCTTTTTCTGAAATGATGTGTTAGTATTATGCTGGATGTAACGGGACGCACTCCTTCCAGAAAGGTTTACGTTTGTCTCGTCAGTCCACTAAATATTTTCCCAGAAGACTTGGGATCATCAGTATGTTTTATGGCAAATGTGAGAGGCTTTTTTTGATCTTTTTGGTCAGTGGTGGTTTTTTTTACCTTGGAATTCTCTCATGGATGCCATTTTTGGCCAGTCTCTTTCTTATTGTTGAATCATGAACACTGACCTTAACTGAGGCATATTAGACCTGCAGTGCTTTAGTTGTTCTGGGTTCTTTTGTGACCTCCTTGATGAGCTGTCGATGCGTTCTTGGAGTAATTTTGGTAGGCAGGCCACTCCTGGGAAGGTTCTCCACTGTTCCATGTTTTCTCCATTTGTGGATAATGTGGTTAATCACAGTTAATTTATGATTTAACAAGGGGGGCGGGCAATTATTTTTTAACATAGGGCCAGCTTGGTTTGGATAGCTTATTTCATTTAATGAAATCATTTGCTTTTGTGTTTACTCAGGTTTTTTGTCCAATATTAAAATTAGTTTGATGATCTGAAACATTAAAGTGTAACAAAAAAAAAAGAAATCTGTAAGGGGGCAAATACTTTTTAACAGCACTGTATCACTGTGTACATGATCATAACAGTAAATGAGTTTCCATGTGCAAAGCATAGCCTAAAGGAAACCCTGGTGCAACATGAAAATGAGACTGACCGCACGCACACGCACACACACACACACACACACACACACACACACACACACACACACACACACACACACTTGCAACCACACACACACCAGCAACCACACACACCTGCAACCACATTCACACGCACCTGCAACCACACACACACACAACTGCAACCATGCACAACTGATTGGGAACAACAGTGTGTTTACATGACACTCAAGAAAACCGAATTACTGGGTTAGTCCAACTATGATCGGATTTTTAAGATGCATGTATACACCTTAGTCTGACTAAAGTCGGACCGGATCGGATTTCTCATAGTTCGATAAAAAAAAAAAAAACTAGATTATTCGATTGATATTCGCACTACTCCTGCATGTATATGTTCTATCAGATTGGATTCGGATTTTGCGTTCTGTGCAGGCTCGAGATTTTCTTCCCGGGGCCATGAGCTGGAAGTAGAAGGACGGTGGTGGTGGCGTCTTTCCTCCAAAATCGCTGCAAGCAAGAGTGCCATTGTGCTTCGAGTTTGTGTAATTATCATGCACACCATATACAAAATGTACGAAGATGTTGCTTCGTCTTGCTCTTCGTGCGCCATCTTTCTCAAATGCCGAGGCAGAGTTTGTTGTTGCTGCTGACGTAAAGAGGTCAGCCAGAAGTGGCTCTATTACCACTAGCTGAAATGGGTACAACGCCACCTATCGTATCGGGGTAGGACATGGTTTGGCCAATAATTCGTTTTTTGCAGTTGTCTGATGGAGTAGCATAGAGAACTATGGCTGTAATCCGACTAAACTGTGCATGTACACATACTGACTGTTTGCATTTGGCTCAGCTAGTCAAAGACCATTTGGACTAGCCCAACAAAATTTTTAAAAATCGAACTCACATCTGACTGCTGTTTACTCATACTGATGATTACATATGACAAATTGTTGACAATCATAATTGTTGACTTCATAAAAGTTGACTTCATAAGAAGTCAGATGTTGGAAATGACCTTACCACTGGGGACATTCTACTGTGCTGTACATTTACAGCTCCCGACTGTCACATAGCAGGTCTGCTCCCTCAGAATGGCTTCATTCTTAAACTTGATGGGCCAGCTCTTAGTCTTAAAAAAACAAAACAAAACAAAACAGAAAAATACACACATGCCTGTGGATATCATACCTACACGAGTTCACATTCATCACTATCACAATGAAGACTGATCCACGGAAATCCAGAAAGGTGAAATAAATTGAGTTGTGAAACAATGTCCCCTTTAAAGTTTTGTCCAATTGCTAAAACACAATCTTGCAAACTAAGCTGGTTTTATCAAAATACTTAACAAAATTCCTAAAACCACACACCCAAACTACAAAATACCTCAGAGGTCCTGCAAAATGAAGCACTGCGACCAAAACTACATATAGCATTATCAAAAACAAACTTTCGCACCAATTGGCACATACTTCATTCATGCTACCAGAACTACACACTGTTGGAAGAGAGTTCCTGCCTCAAGTGGAGGAGTTTAAGTATCTTGGGGTCCTGTCCACGAGTGAGGGAAGGATGGAGCGTGTGATTGACAGGTGGATCGGTGCAGTGGCTGCAGTAATGCGGTCTGTCATAATGAAGAAAGAGCTGAACCGAAAGGCGAAGCTCTTGATTTACTGGTCAATCTACGTTCCTACCCTCACCTATGGTGAACTTTGGGTCATGACCAAAAGAATAAAATCCCGGATACAAGCAGCTGAAATGAGTTTCCTCCGCAGAGTGGTGGGGCGCTCCCTTAGAGATAGGGTGAGGAGCTCTATCATCCTGGAGGAGCTTGGAGTAGAGCCGCTACTCCTCCACATTGAGAGGAGCCAGCTGAGGTGACTTGGGCATCAGTATCAGATGTCCCCTGGCCGCTTTCCTCGGGAGGTGTTCCTGGCATGCCCCGCCGGGAGGAGACCCCGAGGAAGACCCAGAACAGGCTGGACTGACTATGTCACTCGGCTGGCCTGGGAACACCTTGGGATCCTCCTGGAAGAGCTGGAGGAAATGTCCGAGGAGTGAGAAGTCTGCTCAGACAGCTGCCCCCGCGATCCGGCCCCGGATAAGCAGAAGAAGATGGATGGATGGATGGACACTGTTGGGCACAATGAAAATCACTCTCATCTTTATAATGCTTTGCCCCATGGGTGAGGCTAGCCCCTTTTTAGGGGCTCAGCACCCCTAAAACTTGGAGTAAGAAATGTTGTTATTCTTATTTATTGTTCATCTTTGACAAGGTTAAATGATGTCCAAAACATACTCCATAGTTTGTGGTTTCAAATGTTAGTTTGCCCTACAGTTTTTTTTCCAATTGCTAAAGCACAATTTTGCAAACTAGGCTGGTTTTTATCAAAATACTCAACACAATTCACAAAACCACACACCCAAACTACAAAATACCTCATATATCCTGTAAAATGAAGCACTGCGACTAAAACTACAGAGACTTTTGCACCAAATGGCACACACTTCATTCATATTACCAGATTTTTGTCTAACCAACTACACACTGTTGGGCGTAATGAAAAGCACTCTCATCTTTACTATGCTTTGCCATAATACTACAGTTTTTCTTGATTGCTTTGATGCCGCATTCAACTCAAACTCCACATTTTCAAAACAGTTAACACACAGGCTGAAACAGTGGCACTCATGGCCAAAATGACTTTGTTTGCAAAAGACTTAAACTGTACCAAAACATTTAAGATATGCAAAAAAGCAAATTTTGCCTTCAAACAACACAACTTGAGCTCTTCCAATCAACCATTACACAGTGGACAACAAAATACAAAATTCAGCACTCAGTGCGAATCAGTGCACCATTGCTTGTCATTGTAGCCTATTATTATACGTAGCTTTCATGCCAATGCCATTTGTTGTCAAATTTGCCTTCTTGCAAAGAATTGGATCCAGAATCAGAGATGCTTTGATGCTAATTTAATTGATTCCATTGATTCTTTTTTCAAACTGTGGCTGAAAACTCAAATACGGTAAATATTACACAAAATACATATAAACCAAAATAAAATCTATTAGAGTTGAGACTACTAAAGCTGGTAGTCTCATGGTCCACAAAACATTTCTGCAGCTTCACAGCAAGCACTTTTCTGAACAACTGACGTAGCTGGGGACTTGTTTTAAAATGTAGAAAAGAAGATAAAGATAAAATCTATTACAGTAAAGTATAAAAATCTATTACTGTAGAGTATGTGAAATTGCCACTATTGATACTCAGTCGCTTTTGTCTTGATGATGGGGCCACATGGCCTCATCCACATCACATTCAACATCCTCTCTTGCAAACCATCGAGGGAAAAATCTTCTTGCATGCCTCATCCAACCTTGACATTCCTCTGCACCTATTTTTCACTCTCATCTGCCTTAGACCTCTTCCATCCATGTTGTCAAAGAACAACACAGACGCTGCACCTTTTACAGTTTTTACCCATTGCTTGAACACTATAGACACAAGCTTAAACCAAAGTAACATAACTTGAAGCTGTTGTTACTGTAAGGAGTTGAACTAATGTAAAGAGGCAGCAGAGGTGTCCTCTTTATGTTCAGCAATTGTTAAAGGAGCTCCCAGAGGGCGCCACCTGGTTAGTCTGTTTGGTGCCACCTTTGGCTGCTTTTCTTTGTTGGTTGCGGCCATCTTAGGTCACAACTTCTTGTCCTCTTCCAACAGGTAAGCAGGGAGAACTCAGCCTCTTCAGTCTAAAGGTTGTTTTGCATTTTCCAGTTGTTTTGTTCAGCAAATATAAATGCTAAGAGCTATTTTAATGAGGGGAAGCCGCTATGTGTGTAAGAGACGGCTGTGGATTTGGTTAAGTTTATTACCAATGTATGTGGTGGCCCATTAGCATGTTACAATTCCTCTGCTAGAAAAATTAGTTGGGTCCGTTTTGTACTATTGTTCTCTCACACGCGCAGACACACGCACACATGGTCACACTCACTCGCTCATTCACCCTCGCGCGTACTCACAAGCAGACTCACACATAGTCACATTCACTCGCTCCTTCACACCCATGCACGTACTCACGACACACGTACACATGGTCACACTCACTCGCTCATTCACCCTCATGCCCGTACTCGCGCGTAGACACACATGCACACAGTCACATTTACTCGCTCATTCACACTCACACACACACACACACACACACACACACACACACACACACAGTCACACTCGCTTGTTCATGCACACCCACACACACACAGTCATGCTCACTCACCCACCCACACACACTCCTGGTATTAGATTATTACTGGTTACTGGAAAAGACCATGGGAGACGTTTTATGGCAGTGTGACTTCTTGTCCTCTTCTGAAAGGTGAAGCTGTTAAATAAAGACTGCTCAACCCAGATCCTGTGCTTCCTCGCCTGGTTCTTCTCTCCATCTTCCACCATACAATCGGAACAAAATACACAATGCAGAGACTTTATAGGGAGACTGAGGGCCTGGACCTATATGTGCTAGAGGGAGCTGACATCAAGGGTTACAACTGGTGCCGTGACCCGGAACTGCGGATTCCACACAAGATTAGAAGAAGAAGTTAGGAAGGGAAGGAAAGAAAATATTACTGTATCTGTTAACATATCCTTTGAGTTTTTGTTGTCTTTTGGTTGTTCCCATTTTTTTTTACTGACATATTTGGACTCAGCTGGTTATTGTTGAAGAGTAACAAAAAAAAAAAAAAAAAAATCACTGTCCATATTCCAGTGTTGCATATACCACAAGCACACATTCATGCCCCCCACATACCACACACACACACACACAATCCTCACCCCAGCACAAGCACCTAAGTTACATGGACAAGCAGCCCTTTTGAATTCTGAAAATGCAGCACCCCCAGGAGGATACTCCCCATCGACCACCAACAGAAGTAAACTCCACAGTAAAACAGACGTTAAATCGAAGTGTTGGCACAGGGTCGTCACCTCAGAGTATAATCGATATGATGGCACTGGATAAACATCACGTGGACCCTCAACAGGCCGTGAGGCCCAAGACGATACAGGGACTGCCCCACCAGGTAAATACTGCACAGCCCTACGAGTCCCCCTTACCAGCCACCACGCAAGCTGCAGCTACCACCCCCAGTTTTGGGAACACAGTGCTTCCCACTGCTGGACGTGCATACACATCCAGTGTACAGTCTCCCCAAACCCCTGCACCCCCCGTACTCCACCCAATATCTAATAGATCTGATCTCCCAGGTTAAATTCAGGCCCAAACACCTACACCACTAAATCAGATTGCCCGATATGTCCCACCACTCCGGAGCCATCACCTCCCTGAGGGAATGCACACCTCAGCGCTTCTCAAGCCAAATGGGCACTCCCAAATGACTAACCAGGACCCTCATGCTTCTGCACCAGCCCCATGGGTCTTCACTTACACCCCTGTATCCGACATTTGTGATGCTGCCTCCATCACAATGCCAGATCCCACAGCCATAGCGCAGGGTGCTGCTTGCCACTTGCCAGCTCAGAGTGGCCTCACCACTGGATGGGATATCAGGTGTGCCCCATTTCCCCAGCCACACCTCCCCCCTGACAGAGTGTATGCCGTCCAAACTCCCAATATGTATGCATCCCACGCAAACGGTCCCTACCCACCAGCTCTGACACCTCCCTATGAAAGTCCACAGACTTCAGAGCTTAAATGTCCAGCCACAACACATGTGCCTACAATGGTGGTAAACAATACTGCCTTGCCCACAGACTGGTATGCCTCCAAAGTAACCATTTATAAGTCACAAAATCCCCCACCACTGGCCCCAGTTCCAGCCATATCGACTTCCATGCCCACTTACCCGAATGTGCTCCCTGCTGTGTTTCCCATCATAGGACAGGCAAGATAGAGCCTTACTCAGCCTACACCTGTTGGGTTTACGCAGACACATCAAGTGAGGAATGTGCAAATCTTCAATGGAGGTCCTGACTGTAGAATCCTAATTGAAGACTGGATTCATGATATGCAGTATCTTCTTGATGCTGGAGGGCTGCCTGCACATCTCTTTTTTGCAACGATTGTGCGTCATCTGAGTGGCAAAGGAACAGCATCCTGAGAAAGCATTTGATGAACTGAGAGCTGAATATGGAGACTTGCAAAGGTCACTGGATCTGTTAGCTGACTTGCTATCGCACTAGACGCCACCCTTCGTTCAGTTGAGGAGTCACAGTGCAGAGGCCAACCATTCCCAGACCGGGATGCCAAGCTAACTCATCAGTTCTTGAGGGGATTAAATGATGAAGGGGTGTACCTTAGGATTGCCCCCTTGAAACCTAGGCTCCTGAGTTTTTGTGAACTTCAAGAGGAACTATGAAATCTAGTAAGGGAGGCGAAGAGGTTTCAGCCTCAACAGAAATTAAAGAAACCATTCACCCAGGTTCATGTCACCGCCAGAGATCAGCAAGGGGCGGCAAAAGAGATGACTGATGCTGCGAAGCCCCCCTCTGAGTTGTCTTCATTGACCGCACTGATACAGAAGCTACACTATATTACCAAAAGTATTCGCTCACCCATTCAAATGATCAGAATCAGGTGTTCTAATCACTTGGCCTGGCCCCAGGTGTATAAATTCAAGCACTCAGGCATGCAGACTGTGAAACAAGACATTTGTGAAAGAATGGGCCGCTCTCAGGAGCTCAGTGAATTCCAGCGTGGAACTGTCATAGGATGCCACTTGTGCAACAAATCCAGTCGTGAAATTTCCTCGCTCCTAAATATTCCACAGTCAACTGTCAGCTCTATTATAACAAAATGGAAGCGTTTGGGAACAACAGCAACTCAGCCACGAAGTGGTAGGCCACGTAAAGTGACGGAGAGGGGTCAGCGGATGCTGAAGCGCATAGTGCAAAGAGGTCGCCTACTTTCTGCACAGTCAATTGCTAGAGAGCTACAAACTTCATGTGACCTTCAGATTAGCCCAAGTACAGTACGCAGAGAGCTTCATGGAATGGGTTTCCATGGCCGAGCAGCTGCAGCCAAGCCACACATCACCAAGTGCAATGGAAGGGGTCGGATGCAATGGTGTAAAGCACGCCGTCACTGGCCTCTAGAGCAGTGGAGACGCGTTCTCTGGAGTGATGAATCACGCTTTTCCATCTGGCAATCTGATGGACGAGTCTGGGTTTGGAGGTTGCCAGGAGAACGGTACATTTCAGATTGCATTGTGCCAACTGTGAAATTTGGTGGAGGAGGAATTATGGTATGGGGTTGTTTTTCAGGAGCTGGGCTTGGCCCCTTAGTTCCAGTGAAAGGAACATTGAATGCTTCAGGATACCAAAACATTTTGGACAATTCCATGCTCCCAACCTTGTGGGAACAGTTTGGAGCGGGCCCCTTCCTCTTCCAACATGACTGTGCACCAGTGCACAAAGCAAGGTCCATAAAGACGTGGATGACAGAGTCTGGTGTGGATGAACTTGACTGGCCTGCACAGAGTCCTGACCTGAACCCGATAGAACACCTTTGGGATGAATTAGAGCGGAGACTGAGAGCCAGGCCTTCTCGACCAACATCAGTGTGTGACCTCACCAATGCGCTTTTGGAAGAATGGTCAAAAATTCCTATAAACACTCTCCTCAACCTTGTGGACAGTCTTCCCAGAAGAGTTGAAGCTGTAATAGCTGCAAAAGGTGGACCGACATCATATTGAATTCTATGAGTTAGGAATGGGATGGCACTTCAGTTCATAGAATGAGTAAAGGCAGGTGAGCGAATACTTTTGGTAATATAGTGTAGCTCTGAATCAAGAGGAGCAGGTCAAAAGGCTTGCACAGCTGGAAACAAAACTAACTTCCCCACAAACCCCTGCACCAACCAGGCTGCCGTCAGTAGTGAGGAGTGACGGTGAACATTTGACTACATTCGTGTGCTATTGATGTGGGAGGGCTGGACATGTGGCGAGAGCATGTAGAACTGTAATGCCTGACAACACGAACACAAACCCCCAGCACCCCCATGCTGTCTCCCAGGAGGTGAGCACAACACAGACTGGGCATTCTTTAAATGCTTGAGGCCTATGGTAGCGGGGGCAACCATGGGCAGCCAATTAGGTCCCCAAGCAGAAGAGCAAGGAGAGGAGGAGGGAACCCCTCTGGTGGGCCCGAGGAATTGGGGGGATGTTGAGGTCAATGGGGAAATGTGTAGGGCTTTAATTGACTCCGGCTCACAAATAACCAGCATTACCTATGAGTTTTGGCGTAAGCACCCTGAACTGTGCCAGCAGAAGCTTCAGCCATCCAATGTTCCAGTAGAAAGGGCAGGGGGCCAGGACGTCCCTCACCATGGTGTACTACTTGTCAGACTGAAGGTTCGGGGCAAGGAATATGCCAGTGTACCAGCCTTTGTTGTCCCTGAAACGGAGTACAGGTCCATGGTTCCTTTACTGGTGGGGACGAATGTAATACGAGCCTCAAGACAACACCTTTAAGACACTTACAGTCTACAGTTCCTCCAGTGCATCAAAGATAGTCATCCGGAATGGCATGCTGCACTACTTGAGATGGACAAGATGGGGCCTGGTGGTCTGGAAGGCAGAGTGAGCCCAGTTCTGTAGCATGAAATACCCCTGGTGGATCCAAAGCCATTCCGACTCCCCTACCGCAAAATACCACCCTCCCAGTGGCAGTGGGTCAAGAAGGCTTTCATAGAGATGGAAGAGGCAGGTGTCATTCGCCCAAGCAAGAGCCCCTATGCTTCCCAGATGGTGGTGGTAGTCAAGAAGGATGGGTCCCTCAGAATATGCGACTATGGGAAGCTGAACCTATGCTTTTCCATTGCCGAGGATAGAGGATGCACTTGAAGCATTGGGGCAGTCCAGATACTTCTCTACCCTTGACCTCATCTCTGGGTACTGGCAGATAGAAGTGGCAGAGCAGGACAGGCACAAACAGCTTTCAGCACACCGATGGGGTTATACGTGGCCAACAGAATGCCATTTGGGTTGCAAAACGCCCCATCGACTTTTCAGAGGTTGATGACCTGCTATTTTGGTGACCTAAACTACATCAATCTGCTCATCTACCTTGACGACATCATCGTTTTCTCGAAGACCTTTGAGGAACACCTGGAAAGGCTTCAAGTGGTGTTCAGCCGGCTACGTGAACATGGGCTGAAGCTGAAGCGCTCCAAGTGTCATTTGATGATACATTACTATACCTTAAACAAAGTGTAACCATACCTTAAACAAAAGTGCTGCTTTGCGCTTTAGTTGCAATTCTGTAACACACTTGCTCCTTTCTGAAACACACTCCTGCACACTACACACTATTTCATACATAAGACACAAATGTAATCTCAGGGTACCACTGGGAAAACACATCTATTCAAAATACAACACACATTGGTTAATCTAACATACTTAGACACACACCTGAAAATACTTACTTACAAAACTTAACACTTATTGCCAACTACAAAAAGGCCTCAGTTAAGCAATTTTGAGAACTTTACTGTACAGGATAGACCAGAGCAGCCTAAGTTTGTTGTAGTCCGGGATAATTTTAATTTCCATCGTGCTGCCCTGGTCCAGAACTGGTTCACCAACTATGATCAATTTGAAGTTGTGTACTTGCCCCCTTACTCCCCATTTCTAAATCCTATAGAGTAATTTTTTCTCCGCTTGGAGATGGCACTTATATGACAGCCACCACATGCCCGTATGCCTCTTCTGCAGGCAATGGAACAGGCCTGCAGAGACAATGAGGTAAGGTCAGTCCAGGGATGGGGGATATTTTCCCCGATGCTTAGCGAGATGTTGATGAGATCCTGTGGCCAGACCCCAACAGACGGCATGATCCATAAGCCCACTTGTGCACAGTTGTGTTTTTCTGTTTACAGTAGTGTATTGTTTGTTTTATTTTTGAATGATTTATTTCCCAGTGTTGTGTCCTATTTGCTGATTTGTGTGAAGGCGTGTCAAACAGGTGCTTCAGTGATTTCATACTGATGTAGGTAGTTTCTAATAGTTAGGAACAGATGGTTTCTGTTTAGTTACCATAGCTAAAGCAATGGAGTTTGGATTGCTTGAATGACATCCGTGTTAACTGTTCTGAAAAAGGGTGGGGAAAATGTGTCAGTCCAATGAGAAATCATTAACACATTTGCAAGAGGTGTCTTGTGCTCTGCTGAGACAGTGATGAGGAAAACTGTGTGGATCCCAGTTTCTTTAAGCAGGTCAAAATAATGAAGAAAAACTGTAAAAATTGTTTGGCCAGGTGGCACATATAGTGGCCAATTAGCTCATGTATTGTCATTTTGAATGGCAGTGTTTTGACATGGTAAACATGTGACTTAATGTCAGATTGTTGTGTCTTATGCAGAGAACCGTGTTCAGTGCATTTAAATAGTACCATTTTGAATTGCAAAATGTTTGTAAAGCAGAAAATGCATGTCATTTTAGTGTGTTACAAATTGGAAAAAACATCACCTTCTGCAAAGCAAATGATGGTTAATCAGAAATGTGAACTGATTCTGTGAACTGTCTACTAAGGAAAACATTAAGGTGGTCATCATGTTCATACAGCTCAGGGGTTTCAAAGTCTGAGACTGTGGGAGCCTATGGGATTAACATTATGTTATTTGATCCTATCAGCACTCACCGATTTATTCAAGATAGCCTAATATTGCTTTTTTATTTATTTTTTTAATTAGTTCTCTGATTAGTGGACTCTGGGCAAGGGGAGGAAAAAGGTTAAAGCTTCAAGACTACTGTATCTCTGATCTATGTCTTTAACCAAATGAAATCGATGCATAGGAAAAAAGTCATGTTGGTTTCAGACTTGTGTGGATTTACATATCCAGACTGTTTCATATTGGCCAAATAGAGCCGTTCCTTCAGAGAAAAAAAGATAGTTACAGAGTGGTATATTCAAGCTGTTGACAGTGTTATGATAGTAATCCTACAAAGCACTTTAACAGAATTATTTTACCGGAGGTGTTTGTAATCAAATTGCGAAAAAAGTAACAACAACAATAAACTGTTCTATGTTTTCAATAATTAAAGCAAGTATTTTTTTCATTATGAATGCTGAAGACATTTTGCTTTTACGGACAAACTGTTTTTTGTTGTTTTTTGGTCATGTTTTTTTTTGCAGCAGCAGCAGCAGAACTTCCACATTTCTTTTCTTCAACATATTAACTCCCAAATATGCACTTCAATTGGGACATTATTGCTAATTCTTTTCTCATTCATAACTTTCATCATTTCTGAGATATTAAATGTTTTTCAGTTATTTTTGCTCATTCAAGTAAATGGACGGAATGTGCAAAAATCCCACATTATCACATTTTTTCAAGCATTTTCAATACTTTACATTTCATTCACTCTTTCAGCTAGAAACTCCATTCGAACTTTCCAACATCTTGTCTACACTGAAGGTGTTATTCCTCTTTCAAATCCCATTAGAACTGTTTAGAGCTGGCCAGTCAGGCATTTGAATACCCTTTCAAATATTACTGTTCACCTTTTGATACATTCTGAGATGTATTCAACTTATCTGTTCAGAGTGAGATTCAGAGTAATTTGTCCTCCTCAAAAAAGTGTTTTGTTGTATGATAAAAGAGATCATGAATTATAACTGTTCATGTCCAGGTCACACCTGCTTTTGTCATGGACTTGCCCATATAAGCAGGTGCGTTGTTATACCTGGGCATTAGGAGCTATTGAGCTATTATTATCTATTGAGCTATTATATATATATATATATATATATATATATATATATATATATATATATATATATATATATATATATATATATATATATATATATATAGATAGATAGCTAGCAACGTATATAGTAGTTAGTTATTATGGATATACAGAGGTTCTTTGAAAGAGGAGGAGGAGGAGCAGGGATAGCTTGCTTGCACAGATTCAGCAGTCACGCCGTGAATTCAACCTCTATTTGGTCACACATTAGACAAGTTAATTATTCTAATTTTAATTTCTAATTTTGCCTGCTGTGGGAAATCAAATTGAAATTGTAGTCGTGGGTATAGTCTGGGTGTGTAGTCTCTGTTAAATGACATTTTTTTTCTCTTAGTACCCAGTAAAGCCTACTGTAGGCCTAATGCAGATAGACAAAGAAGTGAAGAAATTATAATAGGGAATGGTCTACCTGCTGTAATAGCTAATAATATGCACACAGCACAGGTCTTATTACCGGCTATAACATCTATAAACATTATTCAGTGGGCCTATAGTGAGGGAAAATTAGCTTTATTTGTGATTAAAATGTGACGATGAGGACCCTAATGATTGGCCTTCCTTTCCTTCTCAAACAATGCTGAAATTGCATCTTGCATCTGGAAGTACAATCATTATTTTGAGTTTGTATCAGTTAAAGATGAGAATATTAAGGTTCGTTGTACACTATGTGCTGGCTGTACTTTTTAAATGAGTAAACAGCAATAAAATTACTAATTCAAGGTAACTGAGGCTAAAGCCCTGGATGTTTTGCACTCCTAGCGACGAGGCTGGTTTTATAACACATGGTATTCTATCTACTGTAAGTTGTCTAAGCAGGGAGAATGTTGCAGGAGGTGCAAGGCAGTAGAAAGTCTGTGACATGAGTGGCAGGAAACGTGGAGCAATAAACTGTGTATGATTTCATGCACTTTGTTGAACAAGGCGGTTTTTCCTTACAGCACCAATTGACCCCAAAGGTCATCCCACCATGCCATGCTGACTGGACCATGTTCGCAGGTCAAGGACAGGACTTTTTCTGTAACAGCTCCCCGACTCTGGAATAGCCTACCAAAGGCCATTAGAAAGACTGAGACAGTTGATGCTTTTAAGATCCCCTTTTATTCACTGGCTTTTTTAATGTGTTCAATTAGTTTTACATTTTTTCAGAGTCATTGGGTTTTTTATTATGACAACTTTTTTTTTTTAATCTTCATGTATTTCCTTAATATTTGCTATTCAACATCATGGCTTCATGTTCAACTGCCTCTACTTGTCTTGTCTTACTATACACATATGTGTCTTTATGCCTGTATGTATTTACTTAGAAGCACTTTGTTTTCAAAGTGCTATATAAATCAGATAAACTTGAAAAAGTGAAAAAGTGGCTCTTCGTTGGCTAGAGTACATATGGTCCATCTAACTATACAGTACTAACCATTTTGTAACAGTGACGACTGTGATAAAGATGAAATAAACACTTGAAAATGTAAAAATAAATGCTGTGTTGACAAAAATGGTTGACATAAACAGCCAATTAACAGCTTAAGAAATAATTATTGAAAGGTCCGATTTGTTAGAAATGTGATTTTTCAGGTTGGCTGGCAAGATGGGAATCCTTATAGATTTTACCATTAAAAACATATGCACTTTGTGTGGTGTAACTCAGTCTGCTCAAATAATTGGCTATCAATTTGTGATTTATGTCTATATGTCTGTATTTGCTTTATTTCTATGTATTAATTTGTTATCATTATTATTATTTCAAACCATGGCTGCAACTTTTTGTTACAGTTTTTCTCGATTGTTTACACACAGAAACTGGTACTTGAGACACAATGACCACAACATGTAACTCATGCACCAACCCCCTGAACCAATTCTGCTAAACTACAAGCACAATTCCGGCTTTACACTCAAACTGCAGTTCTAAAACACAGTTTTTTCAAAACACTACACACAATTCTCTGCATTTGGCACAATTTTTCTCTTGTTTTCACAAGGAACACACTGTCATTCAAAATTCTAAAGTCAATTGCCCTACTATGCACACTGACTCATCACATGGGCAAACACCTGTCACACAGTTTTACAATTAGCAATCAGAGCTTTAAGCATAAAAGGCCAACAGGTGAGCTCTTCTGTTTTGGAACAATGGATGCCAACACTGGAAACAAAGGCAGAGCCAGAGCCAGAGGAATGAGAGTAATGAGAATAGGTAAGAAATCTACTCTCACTAGAAAATTGCAGTACTGCATATTGATACAGTACTCAATGAGCACAGTAGTACAGTATTGCCTGTGGACTGTTCTGTTGACTGTAAAAATAAAGTATGTTTCAAGTATTTGGGAAATGTATTCCTACTATGTATTCCTACACAGTAGTTACAGTATTTTACTATTTGTATTGCAGAACTGAAAGATTACCAACACAAGGTGGATAAAATACATTTGTTACCGCGTATTTGTGTGAGTATAAAAACAATATTCTCAATGTTTCACACCCCAGTCATGTCTGAGCTGTCTGTAGTAAGTGTAACACTGAACAAAAAAAGGCCTAAGTCATTATGATCAATGAAGAAGTGTTGTCCATTCATCATAGTGTTTTACATTGAGCACATCAGTGTTCAACTGTTTCTTCTGAATGTCTATTCATTTGATGGTTTGTGTGTGCCATTTGGAAACAAAATACCATTTTGAGAAGAAATAACATTGTTTTGAATGTAAAGTTTCATTTTGCAGGAGAATTGGGTTTTTTCTTCCTTTTGTGTGTGATTTTTGATTTGTGTGTAGAGTTCTGAGAGTATGAGGCATGCTTTCAGAAAATGTGTGTAAACAATCGAGAAAAACTGTAATGTGTGAGAGTATGGTATTACATAAGTTCTCCAGCAGATGGCGGCAAGAAACAACCATCTGTCTCATGTGAAGTCAAGGTGAAGTCTTACTATGTTTACAGTTTTTGCCTAATGCTTGAACATAAAAAGTGGTTGCTATGCCCAAAGCATCACAACCTATAACTTTGGTGACTGTGCCCTATACAAAAGCACCAACCTTGCAAACACAAAATATGCTTTGCACTGTGTTTGAAATTTTCCAACACACCTGCAAAACACTACACACTGTTATTTACATAAGACACATTGTTCAAAAAGGAAATCTCATGCAATCTTTGGGGAAACACATCTATTTAAAATACAAAACACAACTAAAATTGGAAAAGCACACAGACTCACACACATGAAAATATTTAAAAATTAATTGTAGACCAATCAGTTTAATCCATATCACTACAAATACACCTGATGTGAGGGGCCAGAGCAGCCCCAGTTTCCTGTCATCTGGGATAATGTCAGTTTCCATCAGGCTGCTCTGTTCGGGACTAGTTCACCAACCATAATAGATTTATTGCACTCAACTTGCCACCATACACCCCATTTTTGAGTCCAGTTGAGGAGTTCTTTTCAGCATGGCGCTGGAAAATTCATGACCATCAGCCACATGCCTGCATGCCTCTTCTACAAGCCATGGAAGAGGCATGCAACAACATTGAGATGAGGTCCATACAGGGTTGGATATGGCATGCAAGGCAATATTTCCCCCGTTGCTTGGCAAGGGAGGACATTGCCTGTGATGTGGATGAGGTGATATGGCCAAATGCCAACAGGAGACAGGATCCATAGCCTAAATGTCTTCTAATCATTCCCTCACAACACTATGTTTTGTAGAACATTCTAGTTGTACCATGTCTTTTTTTTTTTTTTTTTTTTTTTTTTACATTTGCAAAAACCTGAAAAAACAAAACAAAAAAGAAATTCTGAAGCGTTTCCATTTTGTTTTCATCGAGATAAACTGCAGTGGATCAATCTTTCACAAAAAAATCTGTATGAGACTTTTAAAGTCAAAAACCATCCAAAGTACTGAATACAGCTTAAAGCACATCGGTGTGTTGTTGCTGCTAGGAAAGGGTAATTCAAAGGTGCGTGTGTTCAATGTTTTGATGCTAAAAACAGTTTTGAAATGGGATTGTTAGGTTTTGTTTCAAGAGTTTCATTTTGCCGTGTAAGCTGTGTCTTACTCGGCCTGTGTGTTAAGTTATGACACAGTGAGCCAAAGTCTGCAACATGTGTGTAAGCATTCGGCAAAAGCTGTAAGCAATGGGTAGTTTGAGTATTGGGTATGAAGAAGCACTTAATATTAAGAAATATTTATATCATGTGTTCTTAAAGATTATTCAGGAAGAGCTAATGTTGTGTTGTGTGTGCTGTGGCAGCTCTGTATGAGGCGCCAATTATAAAGTTGTTAAAAAACATATGTGAATTTTGACCAGATTTAAAGCAATATTTGTGAACTTTGTGATATTTACTTCTCTTATAAAATATAATTTCAAAGTTTAATCTAAATAAAAAATCTAAGACTAAATGTTAAATATTAGATCTAAATGTTATTAAATATAAATCTAAATGTTAAATATAAATATAAATGTTAAATTCAAATATTCAAACAAAATTCAAACATTTAAATGTAAATGTTGAATATAAATCTAAATATTAAATTCAATCATAAATGTTAAATCAACACTGCTCCTCTGATACTACCTCCAGAGGCATATCAGCACAGTATCTGCTGGCAATCCAAACACATTATAACAGCATCCATATGATTATAAACAGTCAGCAGGTACATGTTTGGACTGACAGGTAGACATCTGGGGAAACACCTTGAAAAAAAGACGCAGACATCATCATGATGTATACCCTTATGCCTCTTTAGGCTCTGCAGTGCTGGCTTTCTAGGTAAATTACAGAGTGGTTCACCTTTACACCGGCACTGCTTGGCTCTGTGTGACCAAACAGTGGTGGACAATTGACAAACCACCGCTGCGGATGTAACAGTGTTACAGTTTTTTTCAATTGCTTAAGCACGATTTCGAAAGAGGGCCGAGTTTTTCAAAACACTACACACAATTAGCACAACCATACACACAATTAGCAGAACACCTCACATCCTTTGCAAAATGAAACACTCTTGTAAAAACTATACACTACTTTATAAAAATGATATTTTGTGACCATATGAAAACACACACGTTTCATATGACTTAATTCTGTCTGAACCAGTTACACACTGCTGCACTTAACCTAAAACACTATTAGCAATTCTACTGCTCAGTTATTTGAGTAATGTAAGTGAAGTACACAGAGAAAGTGCAAATATACAATACTAAAAATTTACCAAATAAAACACAAGACCAGTGCTGAAGAGTGATGAAAATATAATTTATTTATCTAAATCAGTCAAAATTTCAACAAAAGATGTCCATGCTACAACAGTACTGTGTATAACACACACACACAAAAAAATATACACCCAATCAAAAAAAACAAAACAAAACAAAACAAAAAAAGATACTATAAAAAAATATGGGGGGGGGGGGGGGATGACAAAAAAAGAAAAGAACTACAGCAGGGAAAATATTAGGGATTACCTCTTCACCGAGCTGGATCAGGCCAGAGAATATCATCGACATCACAGGCGATATCTTCATTAGCAAGACAACAAGGGAAGAACCGCCGTGCATGTCGAATCCATCCTTGAATGGCTATGGCGTCAATTTGGTCACAAGCCTCCTCCATGGCCTCAATGAGGGGCACTTGAGCCTGGGGCTTTAGATCATACACCTTCCACTGCCACGTTGAGAAGAACTCCTCGATTGGATTGAGAAATGGAGTGTATGGTGGAAGGTATAGCACAGAAAATTGAGGATTGTGCTGAAACCAGTTGTGGACCTGTGCAGAACGGTGGAATGATACATTGTTCTAGATGACAATGTATTGCATCTGTTGTATTTGGTTCACTGTGAGGATGTTGTGCGGTTGGTCCAGAAATGTCAGAATGTGAGCTGTGTTATAAGGGCCCATATTGGCATGACGGAGGAGGACCCCATTCTGTGTAATGACAGTACAGAGGGTGATGTTACCCCCACGCTGTCCTGGGACGTTGATTATAGCCCTGTGGCCAATGATGTTTCTGCCTCTCCTTGATTTTGAGAGGTTAAACCCTGCCTCATCGATATAGATAAACTCGTGTGGGATTTCTTCAGCATCCATCTGTAAAACTCTCTGTAATACAGTGAAAGACAAGATTGTGTAGTTTAGCATGGATCTAATACACAGTAAATTTAGCTTGCAGTGTGTAACATCACAGTGCTAAAGTGAACAATACATACCTCCACATATGCATGCCGCAGTTGTTTGACCCTCTCCGAATTCTGCTCAAAAGGCACTCGATACAGTTGTTTCATTTGAAGTTGATTTTTTTTCAGGATGCGTGCCAGTGTTGAGAGAGATTATTGAAAATGCCATCGTCGCCAATGATGTTTACTTGAATTTCTCTGAGAGTTATTGCATTATTGGCCAGATCCATGTTTATGATTGCTCTTTCTTGTTCTTGTGTGAAAATAGGCCCCCCTCCCTCCTTGTCGCTCTCACCCCTGAATCCTATGTGGAAAGAAATACATAGGACCTCACAGGAACCAGTATGAATAGTGCTGAAGCAGTTGATTACTTTTGTAGAAAGATTTATTTTTACCTGTTTTCTTGTCGAAATGTCCTGATCACAGATGCCACTGTATATCTGCTAAGATTTGGCTGAACTCTCAGTCCAGCCTCCCTCAGTGTCAGTCCGTGGTTCACCACATGGTCAACTAATGTTGCCCGATAATTGATAAATTTGGTCCTCTCCTTCTTAGGGCATGTATTCCTGCTTCTGGTCTTCCTCTGCCTCTGCCTTGTCCTCGTCCTCTTCCTCTACCTCCACCTTGTCCTTGACCTCTGGCATGGCCTCTGCCTTCACCTCCTTCTGCTTCTCTTTGAATTCCTCCTCTCATTCTTTCTCTTCCTCGTCTTACTCGTTCCATTGTGGTAGAAGTCAGGTGACCTCACCTGCTGCCTTTTTGTAGTGCATGAACCTGATTGGTGTGTCTACAATTAAGCAAACATGTGTTGGTACACCTGAGTGTTGTGTTTAACCAATTAGATAATGAGTGTGATCATTTGAAAGTCAGTGCTTTGGAATTTGCAAAGAAGTGACATCATGATATGCATCTGTGTCTAATGCATACAAGTGTGTTTAGTGTTTTGCAATTTACTGTGTGCAGTCATTTGCAAAAAGTGTGAAGCTGACATTGTGCTTATAGTTGTGCTAATCTGGTCCAGAGGTTTGCTCCTTGAGTGTAAGGTTTTTATAATTGTGTACGACGTTTGATTTTAGTGTTTATGCAATCCAAAAAAACTGTAAAAATGCACTTTATCAATTCTAATTTCAATATCTGTATTTGTCAATTTTATCTATCATTTAATGATTGTTGAGTACATACGTGAATTTTATCGTAGTAAGTTTATTTGATTTATCATTATTTTTATAATGTTTTCCTGTAGAAATCACTTTGCCATACGTCACCTTTTCTGTACCTCCTAAGCTTCCGTAACTCCGACTGACTCTCACATTGCCGCCTTGCATTGTTGAGGGTAAGTCGTGTAGAAAATGCTGCTGCGCTATTTTATTGTTTTCTTCAGAAATTGAAATTGAATGACATACATCGTAACGTTAATGCATAATGGTTACCGCTAACACTGCTACGTTATCCAGCTGTTGCGTGCTGTTTTGACAATTGATATAAGTTTTGTAAATGTTCTCGTCTAACTTTCTTGGCGGCATTGTAACGTAGCAGACCGCCCGTGTCTAGTAAATGAAGTACCGTAGAATCCATCAATTAATGTAGACTCTGGTATTTTGTCTGTTTATGAACAGAGGTGCAGAGAAGGAGAAAAAGGCAATTAATATGTATTACTGTCTTCTGCAGGTATGTGCTTTTCCTCGCTACATGTGTTAAGTTTCGTTTTCTCTGTGCAGCCACTCTCATCCACGCAGTGTTCTAATTTGCCAACAGAGTTCGCTGTCCCCCCCTTTTTATACACGTTTTTATGGTTTTAAAGGGGACATATTATGCAAAACTCACTTTTTCGTTGCTTTACTATGTATATGTGCATACCTGGAGTGCCTCCTGACCCCTTAAGAGTGATTTACGACCACTAAGTCAATGTTTTGTAAACTGGCGGAGTCAGGAAATGTGTCTCTAAATGAGCCATTTGGATTTTACCTGTACTGTTATGTAACAGTACGGGTGATTTGAATACTCCCACCCTCACGCTGGATATCTCCTTCCATATTACGCTGGCTACATGAATGAGGATCTGCCATTTTTTTGCTTCACTTTTACGTGACAGCCTGACCGCAACCATGTACAACCCAAAATCCAAGCACTGCTCTGTTGTCGGATGCACGGATACTCATGTTTCCCTATATCGCCTCCCTACCAAAGAGGATATCAGAGCTAAGTGGCTAAATTTTATTTTTCAGGGAAACGTCCCAGCTTCAGCGAGCAAAAGTGTTGTCTGTGTCAGTCACTTCACACTGGACTGTTTCAGCAACCAGGGTCAGTATCAGGCTGGACTGGCAACGAGATTGTTCCTAGAAGATGGATCAATACCCACTGTCCGTGGCAATGCCACAGAAGAAGAAACTGTAAGTATTTTAAAAAACAGTGTAGTTTGAGTTACTTTTTTATGGCTGTTTAGCACATCAGCTAACGCTAACCGATGATGTAAATATGAGGCTGAGCTAACGTTACAACATTGGGCTTACTGGTCATAGGATTCACGGTAATGTTAATGTTGCCAAACCTTAATTTGTCAAATCAGCATTCTTTTAAAACATGACAGTGAATTGAGAAAATGAATTAGGATATTGAGATTTGATCACTTCTAACGGGCCGGTGAACCACTGAGAAGTTGTTAACAGACGATGACCTAGCTAGCGCTGCTCGGCCGCGAACTTCTCAGTTGTTACTGCTACTGTTCCGACATGAACACGCATGGAAGGTCGTCTGCTCCACATGCTCACAGCCGATCAGACAGTGTGAAATTGTCTCAGTTGTTCACAGACTGTGAGCTAATGTTCCGCCGTGAACACGCATAGAGGACGGTATGAAATCCTGTTATTCACAGCCAGTGAGATACGTTACGTTAATTAGCATTTTGTTCTAAAGGACATTGTGTTACATGCCCAGGAGCACCTTGGCAGTTGAACGACTTCTTTTGTGTTGGTATACATGTAACTACGTGTGTAGTGTTAGCTGCTGGCATGAGAGACCCGGTCTGACAGTACCAAAACTTTACCTGCAGTCAAGCAATCACTACTTTGTTTTGGAGCCGGAGACAGGGGTTACTTGTCTGCTGTGCTACAATTAATGTTAGTTATATGAAGGCATGGACACAGAAAAGTTGCCTTGCAAATATGTATTGCTCACTTACAAAATCTAATGTGAAACGAGGGATTTGCATGGGTCTGCTCGGATTATGATTGGCCAGATTTTGCCTTATTAAATTGATTTTTTTAATCATTTCTGTCTACATAGCTTTGTTTCATGTAACATGAGAAAACAGACACATAATTATAATTATTAATTATTATTATTTCTTCCTTTTGTGTTTAGCCAAGCACATCTGTACAGCAGCCTGTAGTGCATCATGTTGCCTGCCAGACAGACCAACCAGTGAAATGCACGGTTGGCACACAGCTTTCCATGAGAACTCTCCGGCCTCACTTCAGAAGCACAGGTTTGTTGAACAAAAGCATATGATGTCATGTTAGTCACTATGTTACTGTAATATGTAATTTTGTTTTACTCTGTTATGAATATGGATTGGCAGACATAAAACATCACTATCTGTTTAACTGATTATAGTTTAGTGTGTATACTATGATTTTTAAAGTACTATTTTTCCAACCAAGACTCTACCTGGCTGTCCTGCATTACAATGAAAATACTGACCGACCACAGGCAATATCTCCAAGTGGAGAGCTTCTGTACAGAGTCAGCTTCCCCAAATCTAAGCATGGAGATTGCACTGCAAAGCCTGTGAAAGCAGAGCCAACATTCCGTAAGTTTTACAATCTTTTATTTGAACCCCACAAATAAAAAATAAAGATGGACACACAGGCAATAACACAAAAGGTTGAAAATAAACACAAACAAATAAAACAGTTTTCAAAATAATAAATGAGGAGAATGTATAAATTAGGAGTGTCAGGCTTGGACAAAAGGAGAGGACTCAGATGCAGAATGGCAGATGTACAATCAAGTTTTATTGATCTGATTCTTTGACTCTCAGGGTAGAATGATAACCAAACGCTCTGAAAAATACTGAGGCACACACAAGACAAACAACATAGAACACTGAAAACGAAAAGCGCTCCCGAAGGAGGAAGACTACACTAAACTAGAATCAAAATCTGAGAATATAAAAATTACAACAAAAATTCACTCCGAAGAGGAAGCACAGAGGCTATGAAACTTATCTATTCTATCTTATGAAATTTAACCAACAAAAATTCGCTCACGAGGAGGAAAACCAAAAGGGCTAGGAAATCTCAAAATACAAACAAAAACCTTAACCAGAAAATTACAACAAAAAATCACTCTTTGCGAGAGGACAAAAAATACAGATAAATAAACCATGAATATACTTAGCACAAAGGAGATCAAGACTGTGGCTTCGAAGGGCTTAGGCATACGACGTAGAGACGAAATACTTTGGCACGGAGACAGGGGAAGACAAAGACTTTATACACATGAGGGAGGGGAACACAGGTGGAAACAATCAGGAATCAGGGATGACGTCAGACCAGGGACACAAGAGGAAGGGCAAGTGACCTGAAACGAGAGGAGAATTAATTTCAAAATAAAACAGGAAGTTCACACGACAGACCCCAAGACAAGACAACCTCACCGCGCTGTGGCAAGGAGAAATAAGAAGAGACACTTAAAAGCACTGCAGCACAAGGCTTTTTGGTTCTTGTGCAATTTTCTTGTAAACATTAATTTTTGTTTATTGCACTGCAATAACGTTGATGCACTGTTGGACCTGATCTTCAAGAAGGTTTTCCAGGACCCTGCCCCATATGTGAACGAGGTGCTGAAACTTATAATCCCTGAAGACCTCTCGGCTCAGTATTAAAGACCCAACAAGCTGGACATTATGGCCAGTTACGTGTCAAGGTTCAACCAAGGACAGGACTGAACCTAACATACTGTCCTTCTGCGTCAGGGAACTCTGCAGGAATCCTCAGCACCACGCAGGCAGGCAGCACAACTCTCATTCTCCGCCCCAGAAAGCCCCAGCACCAGCTTACAAAGCTTCTGTAGGCTGTAAGTTTAACTGTTCCACTTTACATATTTATTTTGTATGTCTACAATAGTTTCTTGCAATAAAACATCTCTCCTAACTGTTCTGTGTGTTTTCATTGTTTGATATGTAGTTTTCATGTTACCAAGTAAAAGATAGTAAAGATAAACTATAAGCAATGTAAGATAGAGGAAGCAGTTATGTAGTTCATAACACTTTTACAATAAACTAATATTTATGGGCCTAAAAAGCTTATTGCACTATTCCCCTCAGACGTAAAGGTCCGTAGTCTGCCCGATAAATGTTCAGTGCATTCTGCAGTGAAAACACATTCAGGCAGTCAGGTTCAAGGCCAGGATGGTCCACCATGCATGATGGTGGCTCAGGAAGCTGCTGTTACTTAGTCTTCGTGTAACCTAGAAGGTAAGTGAGTGACAATGGATTACAGAAAAGAGACTGCAAAATAACAACCTTGTTTGCCCAGTGTTCACACTTACCTGTGGTATTTCCACACAGCAGATATTCTTGGGCTCTGTAGGCATTTGTTCACAATTGCCACAGGAACACCTGTTTTTAAGCAGAATTTATATTATTCATTGGAAACTACATAGCTAATCAATCACATTGCGTTGTTTCTTTTGTAATATTTATTTAAAGTTTATAAACTGTTGGAACCGGTTCAAAAACAATACTGCTGGTAGAGGTGACGGGAGGCAACTGTGGCTTGTTGAAAACTACAGTTGTTGGAAACTGCTAGCTAATTACAGGTTGTCACTGTAAATAAGAGCAGGTTCTCCATTGACTTACCTGGCTACATAAAGGTAAATAATAATACAGGATTATGCTTTTCTCTTGAAACGGCAATTGCTAGCTTTTTCTTCGTTACTGCAACTGAAGAGCAGTAAACACCAGCCGAGGTTTGGCTAAGCTTTGTTATTAAACACTCCAGTCAGGCAGGAGAAGGGGGTTGTGATCTGTAGCAGTGTGGGGCAGAGAGCTACTAAGCCTGTAAAACTTTTGTTAGTCTATGCAGTAACATATAAGTAATGTCGAGGTAAAAAAAAAAGTTAACTACCAACCATTGAGAAACATCCATGTTCATTCTTGGCTGCTGAACTTCTTCTGGAGCCTCTTCTTGTTCTGGGTCGGACTCCGGCTCGAACATATACGGTTGCACCGCAGTTTGTTGTCCGGCAGCCATTTCTTCCCGTAACTCAGCCGTTGCCATGGTCACATGATGCCGCCCTCACTTCTACTGCAGACAGGGAGAGGTGGGCGGCGCAAATACATCTTTGGGCGGTACACGTAGTAGCTCATTAGAATTTAAAGGGACAGGAACACCTGGAGCAGGGCTGTGAAACTGGTGTCTAAAGAACCTTGCTGTGCTCAATCCTTAAGCTTTTTCGACCAAAGCATGTTAGTAACATTCCATTTAGACATCAGGGAACCATGTCAGGAAGCAGAAATGAGCATAATATGTCACCTTTAAGGAGATATGTTGTTACAGTTGAAATGTTTTCCAGCCAATTTAAACAGCTCTTGGCTAGTAATGTGTATATTGAGCTGAATACATACTGTAATATTAAAATAATGTGTTTATATGTATTTTGAGGCACACATTGCCGCCTTGCATTGTTGAGGGAACAGAGGTGCAGAGAAGGAGAAAAAGGCAATTAATGTGTATTACTGTCTTCTGCAGATAATAAATGTGGGAAAACATTGGTTGGTCTTCTTTCATCTCCTATCCAGACCTGTTAGACAGACACTGTGAAAAGGGCTACTGTCTCTGTTGTTGCAGACACATTGCTGAAACTCTGTATTCCCTACCAATGTTTCCAGCTAAGTCGCTGGACATGCTGGCAGCATGAGAGCATGGTGAGGAGACGCGACTAACAGTGCAAAATGCGCAATCGCTCTGTCTGACCACCCAAAGAAGACTGCGGCTAGTTTTAGTTTGTGTCACTGAGCTTTTATTTTGATACTTCCAGTGACAGGCAACATTTAGATTTAAATTTAACATTTATATTAGATTTAATATCCAGATTAAGATTTAACATTAAGATGTAACATTTAAACTATATTTTTACAAGAGTTCCAGATGGTGATGGCTTCGCACATGAGCCACCTCTCGTCCCAACTTCAAGACCTGCTCGATCAGCTTGCTCGACCGATAACAGCAGCTGCGCCTCCGACAACAACTGCCACATCGGCTCCCACCATGCCTTTCATCGTAGCTGGCAGTAAGTTGGCTCCTCCAGCGCAGCACACTGGGGAGCCAAGATTGTGCAAGACCTTTTTTCATAGACTGCTCAATTCATTTTGACCTAACCCCCCATACTTTTCCCATGGACCAGTCAAAGATAGCCTTCGTGATTTCCCATTTGACTGGGAGAGCCAAAGCCTGGGCCTCAGCGGAATGGGGTCGGGGCTCACCCATCTGTAGCTCCCTCACAGATTTCCAGGCAGCATTAGCAAGGACTTTTAACCTGGTTACAACTGACTGGGAGAAAGTGCAGGAGCTGAGCGGTCTGAGAGAAGGCAGCGGTTCTGTATGCAATTACGCCATCTGCTTCCGCACTTTGGCAGCAGAGAGTGGGTGGAACTCCACAGCTCTCTATGATGTATTCCTGAAGGGGCTGGCAGCTCCTATTCAAGACATCCTTGTTCCTCTAGACCTACCTCCAGATCTGGACTCCTTTATCGCACTCGCCATCCGGACGGACAACATGATCGGCCAACTCAAACGACAATGGAGCGGGAGACCTGCGGCAGTGGAGAGACCCCAGCGCTCACAAACGCTGGGCTTGCTGGCCCCCAGCGTTCACCACTGGAGCAGCGTCATTGCTTCCCCACTGAAGGAGAAGAGGAGCCCATGCGGCTGGGGAGAGCTTGGCTGATGGCGGAGGAGCGAAGAAAAAGGCAGCTGGAGGGCCGGTGCTTTTACTGCGTGGAGACTGCTCATCTCGTTGTCACCTGTCCAGCCAAGAGGGCCATGGCAGTGAGTCATGTCACAGCCTCAGGCCCTGTGTCATGCATTCTCACAAGTGTAAAGGTAACGCACCACACCACCACAGAGCTTGAGTCACTCATAGACTTGGGCAGGTGAGAGTCTGATGGACTGGGGCTTAGCAAAGGAGTTGGGCCTCGGCTCTGAACTGAACTGCTAAACCCATCAGGGCCAAATCACTAAATGGAAATGAACTTTTTGCCATCACACTCATCAGTGAACCCATCCAATTGCACATTAACAGCCATAGATAGCACATTTTCTTCTACTTATTCAAGTCGTCCTCTCATACTCTGATTTTGAGACAACCATGGCTGTTTCTCCACAACCCCATGTAAATTGGAGAATGGGGGAAATCAGAGGATGGGGGTTGGACGGTGTCAGGGACTGTATTGACTCTTCAATGCAAAGGGAAAATGTAAAGGAAATTAACCTGTTCGCTGCTAATCCTGCCACAGACCCCAAGTACCCAGACCTGAACTCAGTGCCCTCCTGCTACCACCACCTCCAGGAGGTTTTCAGTAAAACGAAATCTCTGTCTCTTCATCCACATCATCCGTACGACTGCGCCATTGACCTGATCACAGGCTCCACCATCCCCAGGGGCCGCTTGTACTCTGTCTCTGGACTGGAGAGAGAGGCCATGAGGAAGTACATCATGACCTCACTAGAAGCGGGCCTGATCTGCCTCTCATCATCCACACAATAAAGAACGTTACCCTCTTCCTCTCATGTCCTGTTGTTTTTGACCAGCTCCAGCAGGCCAAAGTGTTTACAACGTTAGACCTTCTCAATGCTTACTACCTGATCCTGCATAAGAGAGGGGGATGAGTGGAAGACCGGGTTTAACACCCCTAGTGGCCACTACGAGTACCTAGTCATGCCTTTTGGGCTCACCAACGCCCCCCTGTGTTCCAGGCCATGATAAATGATGTACTGAGAGACTTCCTTGACCATTTTAGTCAGATTCATTGCTCTGCCAAAGCTGCCCTCCACCAAAGAAACGGCAGAGGTCATGATGACCACTGTGTTCAGGGTTCATGGATCATTTCTGACTGGGGGCCCCAGTTCATGTCACAGTTCTGGAGGGAGTTTTGCAGGCTCATTGGGGCAAAAGCCAGCCTGACCCCGGGGTATCACCTGGAAGCCAACAGCCAGACCGAACGCCTAAACCAGCAATTGGAAACCGGCCTCCGGTGCGTGGTCAGAATCCCTCTACATGGAGCAAAACACCTGGTGTGGGTTGAGTACTCACAAAAGAGAAGGCCTGCTCCCGCCTATCAGCCAGGCCAGAGAATATGGCTCTCTGCCAAGGATTTACATCCTAAAGTCTCCTTCAAGAGGCTGGCGTCACAGTTTGTGGGTCCATTTCCCATCACCAGGGTCGTCGGCCCTGTAGTAGTATGGCTTTGTCTGCCTCGGTCCCTCTGCATACACCTGACCTTCCATGTAATCCAGGTGAAACCAACCAAGGAAAACTCAATGGTTCCAGCCGATGCACCTCCCACGCCACCTGAGGTGATAGAGGGTGGCCCAGTATAAAGATAAGCAGTTGTTGGCAGTACGCAACCGGGGCCGGGGCTGACAGTACCTAGTGGATTGGGAGGGTTACGGACCTGAGGAGAGACAATGGATTCCTTCACGACACATCATAGACCCGACCCTCATTGATGACTTTCTTAGGGATCATCTTGAACAGTCTGGACCTTCAGGAGTCGGCCCTAGAGGGAGGAGTACTGGTGAGGTGTGTCTCATCCTGTTTTTTTTAATCTCTTGAACTTCCTGTTTTATTTTGAAAAGTAACTCTCCTCTTGTTTCAGGTCACTTGCCCTTCCTCATGTGTCACCAGTCTGATCGTCTCCTCTGATTCCTTATTATGTCCACCTGTTCCCCATTACCCTCATGTGTTTTATCGTGTGCATCTCCTTTTGTCCTGTGCCAGAGTATTTCCTTCAGTTGTGTACCACAGCCTATCGCCACAGTCCTCGCCTTGATCCATGCCAAGTGCATTTCTGATTCCTTGTATCCTCTTAAAAAGAGTGATTTTTTGTAGTAAATTTGTCAGCTCAGATTTGAAGCTTAGTTTAATTTTGTAGCGTTTTCTGTTTCTTTGTTTTTTGTTTCATACATTTTCAGCCCAGTCATGTAGCGCAGATTAAGTTTATAGCCAAATTGTTTTTCTCTGTTAGAGTGTTTTTCATTGTTACTTTTCAGAGCATTATCTCATAGAGTAGTTGAGTTCATAACCTTTTTTCTTTGCCTCCTTTGGAGTGATTTTCTTTTGTTATTTTTTGCCTTTTGCATACGTGTTTTGTTTTGAGCATGTGTTTCTTAGTTGTATTTGTCAGCCTAAAATAGGAAGATTTTTTTCGTAGACTGTTTGTCACTCTTTCTAAAGAGGAGATAAGAGTTTTTCAGAATAAAAGTTTGCCTTAATTGTTCATACTCTGCATGTGAGTCCTCTTTTTAGTCCAGGCCTGACAAGAAGTAAATATAACAAAGTTCACAAATACTGCTGTAAATCTGGTCAAAAGTAACATTCAGACAATTCGCATGTTTTTTTTTTAAACATGGTTTGTTGCTAAATGTGGCAAAAAGTTGCTGTTTATTGTGGCATGCACAACTTTACAATCGGTGCCCCATAACTCTGAGCCCAGGTGAACTCTGTACTGTGGGTGGCAGCAGAGGCAAAGACAACTGCAAGGTTCTCATCTGTCTCCTGCAGATGTTTGTGGACTTCTGCGCTAATGTCATGTACCACTAATTCAACATCAGGAGACTATTGGCCCAAAATGATTACCTTCCTTCTATCTATTGCTACAGCTATTCATCTCAGAATCCACCCACTTATTCCTTTATTCATACCTCTCAGGTGCTTACACATTGACAAGTGGTCAGGTGTAAAGAGAGGCATTTCAATCTTGCTTTCATTTGGTTGGATGGAGTTTTTTTTTTTTTTTTTTAGCTGATAGCATTAGCCTGGGTCACTGGTGTTTATCAAGTCCTTGAAGTTCTGTTAAACTGAGAAATGTTCTAAAACTATTTTTTTCTTTCACTCATTGACTGCTGTTTATTGGTGCACAAAATCCAGATAAATCTGGCTTATATGGCTGCCAGTAGTACACTGTCAACTCCCATGATCCTAAACAGCCATAGTCATAACAATGCCTGCGACCAGCCACAGCACTTCACAGCCATAAACCCCTCCTGGCATGCTCAATTTATCATACATTTTGCACTTTCACACTGTTCACAGAAAGACCTTCATGTGGCATTAGTGTTAGTTTGTGAAGAGGTCTTCTGACACCCAGCCTGATGCACCTTCCATGGCTTGCACTCATGACCAACCTGAAGGGAGAGGCGCAAAGAGAGGACCGCACCACACAAATGTGGGCAATTTGGTTTGCGGCTGACACCCGGTGCTCTGAATAAATGATCTAAATGCTCACAGAGATTATTTTGCCACTGCTGCCCTTCAGTGATGACACGGTGCTGTGCCACCCCCTGTGGCCCTGTGATGTCCAGCCAGGATGAATATGAGGAAATGAGGCAGACATCCAGTAAATAATAGTTGCCATTGTGCCCCTCAGCAAGTGGTGGGGCCGGGGGTGGGCTGGAGGGGAGGGGGAGGCTTCCCATGATATGCCAGTGCCTGACACGGCACCCAGACCCAGAGCTGTCACCCCTGCGGAAACATCACCCTCGCCTCCACAATTTGTGCACTTAACACTTCAGTTGGCACATGACAGGTGCTTATTTCCCCGCACTGGCTTTTTCCCCTTGCAGTGATGCCTCTGAGCCTAGGGCACTCAGGGCATCTGGTATGGATGTCTGTCCACGATGCTACTCTGTAAAAGTATGTGACTACACCAGTGATACTTTTCACATCCGCTCACACTGCATTTGCAACCCACTGAGCATGGCTTCAGTGTGTGTGTGTGTGTGTGTGTGTGTGTGTGTGTGTGTGTGTGTGTGTGTGTGTTCATATAGGAGTCGTGTCCAGAGCCAGACTGGGAAAATAATAAATCCTGGGTATCTAATCTGTGAGTCCACATTTACAATGGACCACAAACACTGTACATGTTTTATTGATTTTTTTCTTCTGTCTACCTTTCATGCCAGAAACATGTGTTTTGAGTCATGAGTACAAAGTCCTTATGCAAAATATTTTCAGACAAGCTTCTATGACCTTTCGGAGGTGCTGTAGAAAAGAATATACAGGTCCTTACTATTACATGCATGCAGACCTGCTTTCCTTGATGTTTTGTTGGTGCACTTTTATTACTCCTTACATAGAATCAAATGGGGACTCTGTTTAAATCAATGTAGCAACTAGATATTTGGTTTATTATTAATTATGCTCCTGGTTGTGAAACGGCTGATGTTACCTCTCCTTTTTGACATCATGCATGATAGGTGCAAGGTACAAAACATGTTGGTATGGACAAAATTACGTTAAGTGTGCTGAGGACTAAATCTCATTATTTGAAGGATAAGATATTTGCCAATTTTGTGGTAAATTCGAACAGCCCTGATAATGTATGGTTGTCAGCACACTGATCAGCTCATCTCCTCTGTGTCTGGCACCTGACATATCAAATATCAAATTAACACAGGTGGACTCATCCTTGTAGCCAATCAAATGCTAGCACAGCATGACTAAATTGTTCTTGAAGATGAAGACATAGCCTCTAGGAAGGTATATTAGAAAAACACATTTTCACCTCAAAAGTAATCCATACCACATGTCCGCACTATCCCTATGACTATGCAAACATGTGCCCTTGTGTGTAACAACTTGTATCCTGTCCTGCTGTTGCACCCTTACTATGCAGATGTAGATTTGGCTCAGTCAGAGTTTAAATAATGGTGCAATATTACTGCCATGAACAGGCAGTGTAAAAAGGGCTCATAGCAATGGATATTAATTGTTTCAGGTAAAAAAGTACAATATTTGAATATTTAAGTGAAAAGTTGCTTGATTACAATAGTTCAATAAATTTAAATATGAGTTTTCTGCTGCTGAAATTGAATATTGGTTAAAGAGGAGACACTTTTGAATCTGGAAGCATGTACTTTTTCCACAATAAAGTCTGAATGAGCAAAATATGAGTTAACTAACCTCATTGTCAGCTCAATCGAGATCAGTGGTTGAATGAGTTTAGAAAAATCAGACTTGGAGATTGTTCATGTTCACATTTGTACATTTTATCGGTATACCATATTAACACAATAAATGTCATATCATGTTAACATTACATCATTATGTTTTGATTGATCTGCCTGTCATATTTGGAGGTTAGGGATAGTGGAAGGTGGAGGAGTTTCAGGTACCGTCGACTGCAGTTTGAGACTGTTTAACCATTTGTAAGTGTGAAACCATGGGATATTTTTATGGAGGCCTCAGGACAATTTCCATCAGTGCTTGTGGGGACAAAAACACATTTTGATGAGAAGTCCTAATATATCCAACTTTGTTTTTGGCTACAAAACAAGTATTTTAATCCATAACAGGATCTTTTCTGAACCCTAACAAAACAGAGCATAAGCACACAGTTGTCACAACATTGAATTGAATAGAGAACCTGAAAAAACCTAAAGTTGCAACACAAAGAAACGTGAAGTTTCAATATATGTGTGAAACTACCAACATTTTTATTTTTTATTTTTTTGTGACTGGGTTGAAGAGATTTATGGGAATCTTAATCACTTTGGTTATAAATAAGCAAATTAAAGTTTGGAAATCACCAAAAATCAGAGGATCATGTACAACATTTTGTGGCAGTCTCTCCATAGATGATAACTGGATAGGTGGCAGTCAGTACTTTGGAGACTAAGTGTATAGTATATAGAATGACTGCTGACTATATTTCACCTCTGGACTGAAAAGGTAAACAGACCACCAAAGAGCTGCACTAAAGTGTTTGCCTTTAAACTGCATTATGATAGGTGAAAGATTGATGTTCTCCAGGGTCAGACTGTGGCTTCTGGGTTTGTGCAGTGTTCTGGTAACAGACCTGATCTACAAATGGGCTATTACAGTGCAAAAATCTACACAGGATTGCTCAGTGTTGACTTGATTTCTGTGTGTTAGAGCAAATTATCTATATGCTGCACCTCTCAGCAGATGTAAGATGAATATTAAGACACATAAAAACACTATCTATACTAGCACAGAATTTTCTTTATTTCACAACTTACATTTTGTTTGTCAGCTCACATGTCTTAAGTTTAAGTCAGGCATAATAATCATGGGATTTAATCATAAAGTTAGGAATGGAATCAGCACGGTATGTGCTCACCTCTCCAGCAGCTATTGAATTAAGCCTACATTAAACCTACATCTCCCTGTTATTGATTAGTGTGCAGAGGTTTCCCAATAAGCCTTCATCACAGCTTTGTTTTATGTTTTTTGTATTATTAGTTACCTCTATGACAAAAGCTACATCAACATGGTGGTGTATCAGTGACATGGCTTGCCAACTTTTAACAGCTGGGGTTTTGATACAGTGCATTTGGGTGGCAATCCATTTACATGAAATTATTTTATTGTAACTATAAATGGTGGAGTTGGTGTTGCTTAAGTATCTGAGAATATACCTTCCTTGAAGTGGCTGTATTCTGTTTGGCCTTGAAATTACCCACTCTCCCCAATGTTATAAATAATTGAGTGTCCTGTTGAGACTGTCTCTTACCTTGGTGCCCTAAATGACTTTCTTCAATATTGTAATCACACTTGTCATGTGTAAGTCCTTTACTTCTTGTAGTCAAAGTCACGGTTTCATCCTCCACTCTCAAATCCCATGGCTGTGGTTGACAATTCAAAAACAGAAGAGGGACTAATCTTTTTGTCCTTGTCAATCATAAGGAGTCTGGCGCCTTTCCTGCAGGCCACAGTCAAGACTTCGGGGAGCTATTGTCAAGTGGCATTACTGTCCCACAAACGCTGCTAAAAGCCAGCTTTTTAACATTAGAAAAAAAATTGTTGATGCATTATTTAACACAGAGATCAGGCACGATTTCTAGATGGCTATGGAGTTGTAAAATGGAGGCATGCAGCCAAGACTCCTGGGTGATGGTGAGGCAAAAGGCACTGTGACGGGTTAGTTTCTTTCTACCTCACACATACATACACACACACCTATGTCCATACCATCTTTCAGAAAACCTCCAAATAAACCCTTAACCCCAACTGTGATCCTCTCCACAATATGCCTAATATTAACCGCCTAATCTGTTCTCCTGTTAAATTATACTTCATGTATTTAACTGATGCTTTAATGCAAAGCTAGTTACTGTGTGTAATGATTATTAACAAATTAATTCACAGTTATTTAAGTTGGAACTGTAAATGTTCAGCAAAACTCTGTAGTTCATCAATAACCATTATATGGATGGCCATGATGAATTGCAGCTGACGTTTATAAACCTTCACAATGACTGTTTTGTATTGTTTTGTTAATGTGAAATAACTATTAATTAAAATGTGTTTGAATTTTAACAGTTTTATTACATTTATTATCGATGGTTATTATGAAATATTACTGGCTACCCTCTTCAACTGTCAATACACATGCACCAGTACGAATATAATTAATACTACGCAAATCCTCTAAACTTGAGGTCAACAGTTACCAGAGCTAATTTGACACAACTCTAATAAACCGATCATTCCAATCTAGTAATCAAACTCACCATTACCTTGAGTAAACTTGTGGATTTCTCTGGTTTTAATATTGTTGGAAACACTATGTAATGTAAGTACACAACCCAACAAAATAGATGGCACATTTTTCATAATTTCATACATTTAAATCCAGATGTCACAGTCTGGGTTTCTATTCTGTTTTTCCCACCCTTTTTACTCCTCACCTGTGTTCTATCAGTTAATCATTTAATTTAAGTCTTCTCTTCTCTCTGTGTCTTTTCCTCATGTTCAACCTGCATGTGTGTCCTAACCCTAACCCTAAAGCTAAGGGGAAATTTACTCAGTACAGATTAATACATAGGTTTTATTTTACCCCATATAAGCTCCACAGAATGGGCTTGTTGGCTAATTGCAGGAAGGAATAAAAAGTTAACACAGACACATATTGAGTGAAAGATTGTGTAGTATTAAAAAATCATAGCAGACACAGGTTTGCAACTGTCTTGCTCCTCTGTGGTGTAAAAGCAGGGTGTTGTGAGAAGCCAGGTCCTGACAGGTAGGGAGGAGAGGCCAGCTGTGAGCGATAGCCAGGTGGTCCCAGTCCCAAACCCTCCCACCACATCAGCCCACTGCTGGCCTGATTGGCATTAATTGGCAGGTGGTGGGGTGAGGGTCATGGGGGTACAGAGGATTGGGGGGGGTTGGAGCTAACGGCGAAGAAACACAGACAGGAAATGAAAGTGAGACAGACAGGGGAACTAGAGAAGCTGTGCGCCGTATGTACAGTCTGTAACCAACCAATGTGATGGGTATCATTATTAGCTGTACTAAAAAAAGGAAAAAAATTATTGTGAAATGGGTGATGCTATTGGCTGAGATGCTAATCAGCCACCATTAAACACATTGTTGAATAGTTGAAAAATAAAGAGAGTCAAAGGAGAGAACTTTGAGTCATGTGCGTTCTGTTGCTACCTGTAACCAATATGAGTGCATACAATTGGTATTTAGAAGACTTATCTGGTCAGGTTCAGCTCTACACTGCCACTGGGTCTCAGCCTGATGAACCTCAAAAAATGCTCACTTCACAACTTTTATTCAGTTTTTCCTCAAATTTCTAATATGCAGCCCTAGCCTACTTGATTTTTGCTGGATGTCATCATGAGAGTCTCAGCTTAGGCTTACATCACTGTCTCTATATGAATAGAATAGAATAGAACAGAATTATTGTATTGTCATTGTAAGCTCAGCTTACAATGAAATCCCAGAGTAACTTCATGCTCTGTATAGTGAATGATCAAGGTCAAATACACCTCATAATGTTGGTGCAATGCACACATGCACTGTCTCGCCATGAAGGCTGTATAAGCATTATATGATTTGCTTGACAAAATACGAAGGCCTACTAAACATGATATACATAACAATGGCAAGCATAAAAAACATAATATATACAGTAAGTGAGGCATGCTGAATATCTAGTACCTGTTCTGCTGCTATAATGGTGAGCAATACTAGCTCTTTAATAGGGCTGAGGCAAGGCATCGAAGTAATCAGTGCCATGGATTTGGTAAATCAGTTTGCAAAATGTGCATCAATGAATTGCAAAGAAGTAAATCCTGTTTATCATTCTTTATATACAAGCTTGATTTATGCATCTACATGCATAGAGACATACCCTCTACCATAGCTGGATGTGGACTTCCCAGAAAGCTAAATGCTCTTAGTAGCATCAGATGGAGTTTAGCTTGTAACGAATCACTGATGACAGATGTATGCACAATATGTGTGAATGTGACTGTAGCAGGCTAAAACTAAAATATTTAGATAAAGGCATAACTTAATCTAAATAACATTTCAGTATTATGATTCAAATTTTGATGCATCTAATGTTTTTAAATTAACTTATTTCATTTTCAAAAAACAGCTCTGAGATTCCTCTGTCTATCACAAAAGGGGCATGCAAACCATAGTTTGAGAATAGTGGATCTAAATCACGTTGATCTGTCTGCTAGCCAGTCTTCACACAAGTTGCTGTTCACCTGAACATATACATTGCAAAGATGAAAATAATTTGACACTTACAATTAATTTCAACAATGGAGATAGATAGATAGATAGATAGATAGATAGATAGATAGGTAGATAGATAGATAGATAGATAGATAGATAGATAGATAGATAGATAGATAGATAGATAGATAGATAGAATCTTGGAGATAAGCAAAAACCTCCAATGTCTACTCTGACTGTTGAGTATTGATCAATTTCACAATAAAAATGATTTATTTGCTAAATTTACTTGCATTACATAAATATTTCACACCAGGTGGGTGGTTATGAATGGCTAATTTCCTATTTTGATTACAAGGCCAATATGAGCTGAATGTATCAGTCTAATGCCAGCAAAGAGCAGGAGCTGCTTCGGTGTAACTTGAACAGACAGTAGGTCACGCTGCTATCAGCCTCATGCTGACCATCACCTGCTGCGAAGAACAGGAATCAATACTAAGACCCAACATCACAAGTTTATGAAGCAGATGTACTTGCCTCTTAAATTCACCATGGCTTTTAAGACAGCTCCTCACAGGCCTGGTCTCAAGATAAACATAACCCTCATGACTCCCTGTAATTGTTTGTTGAACAGTTCAGACAAACCGGCTGAATGAACGGAGGCTCTCAATAGTGTCTCCTTGTCACTCCAGTGACAGTTACTTTGGAGCAACTGAAAAACATGTTTTTTCTCTCTCTTTCTCATGAAAACCCTTTTATCCTCATGTTTTTTACCCATTTCTTTTTTGCCTGAACCTGGGTGACTCAATCTTTTATTCCCTCTGGGCTAAATTGATGGCAGTGCAGGAGTTAATTGTTCAGGCATGTGTTTGGCTTCCTGATGGAGAGTGGATGTGGATCAGGGTGGGGTCAGGGTTCACAATGACATGTTTTTTTTAGGTACTGGAAATGGAGAAGAGGCCATGGGAGAGTGCTGAACATGGGGGTGAATAGGAGTTCCACCAAGGCACTTAAACCTGTCTCTATACAGCAGCCAACAAAAGAGTAAAATCATCTTACACATCAGAGACGATAGCATATCCAATGAGAGCCGCTGCTTTATAGAAACTTTTTCAAAATGACACTTTTTAAAATGTTGGACAGACAAAGAGCTGTATTGGACTGCATGAAAGAACAGACTGAAATTCAGTAAAATAACCACAGAACAGTTGACTTTCAACAGTGAACTCTTGGAAAACTTCAAAAACTTTCATTTATAATATCAGACAGCCACAGCTCAAAGAATTTGATTACTGACATTTATTTTTAAAGGTCTATTTAAGGACAAGTGAAAATCAAAGGCAACTTGAAACGAAGTGTAGAAAACCAAAAACTCTCTTATAAACAAAATACCAAAGAATTTAAAAGTTATAACTTTGTAAGGGTCAAGGAAAATACATTTTCTACCAAGTCATCTTAGGTCCCTAAACAATACAGTACATTGAGGAAATGATTATAAAAAAACCTTTATATACAGTATTTAGTCAAATGATGTGCAGTATGTGTTAAGAATGTATTGTGACTTAACTATGTTATCTGATGTATTTGATTTTATTTTCAATAAATTCCATGAGAAAACCATTAACAATAATATTCTGATCCTACTAACAAGTGTTGTTTGATCATTTTCTTCTGCTACCCTTTCATTAATATGAGCATTACTTGCAATGAGAAGAGGGTGCAATAGCTTTCTTTTCCTCCTTTTTGAACTTGTTTGACTTAGTTACTTTTGTTATTTATTTATTTTTTTTACAACATGGGCCTCTCCTAAGCAAACCCTATCTGTAAGGGCTAAACAAAAAGGGGCCCAAATGTTAGATACAAAAAAGGCAGGCATCTAAAAAAAACTGAAGGTAAGCTTTATTAACTTACGCTGTAAACCAAAGTCCATCAAATACAGAACACAAAGTCCAAGCACAAAAGCTGGCAACACAAGACAACAAAAATAACTACAAAATACAAAAACTAAATAAAAGTAACTTCTGAGTGGGAAACACTGTGCCTGCCAGGAAGGTACGGTGTTTCCCCAACAACAAACCTTGGGTGAACCCAGAGCTAAAAGCCTTGCTTCATGAAAATAATAAAGTTTTCAAATCTGGGGACAAGGAGGAGCTGATAAGGGTGCAGAAAGAGCCAAAAAAGGGGATAAGGAGAGGTAAAGACAGTTACAGGAGGAAGCTGGAGAAGCGCCTCAAGGGGAACAACACCAGAGAGGTCTGAAGAGGCCTGAAAACCATTTCTGGCCACACAAAGGACAGCGGGAGGGGCCCTGAATCTGGAGACCAGGAGTGGGCAAACTAGTTGAATCTGTTTTTTAACAGACTTGACTGTGCCACATCTCCCCCCACCCACCCACCAGAGCTCAGACCTTCCTGTGCTATCACACCACCCCATCGCCTCTCCCCCAGTACACCTCTGTCACCCCCACACCACACCACCCGCCTCCACTCCCTGCCTGATCGATCCACACACCCCAACCCTGACCTCTCTCAACAGGAGTCACTCCATGGTCCCACCAACACCCCCAGCCTCTCCATAACAGCTGATCAAGTAAGGAAGGAGATGAGGAGGACCAAGGCAAGGAAGGCTACTGGCCCTGATGGCATCAACTCCAGACTACTGAAGGACTGTGCAGATCAGCTCTGTGGAGTACTCCTGCACATTTTCAACCTGAGCCTCAGTCTGGAGAGAGCTCCACTCCTGTGGAAAACATAATGCGCGGTTCCTGTACTAAAAACTGCACACCCCAGGAGCCCAACCCCTTCAGGCTAGTGACTTTGACCTCTCACTTTATGAAGACCATGGATAGGGACATTCTCAACCACCTGCGACACCCGGTGAACAGCGAGATGGACCCTCTGCAGTTTGCTTAATGACCTGGCATTGGTGTGGATGATGCTGCAATCTACCTGCTGCACAGGTCACTTTCACACCTGGAGAGCACTGGGAGTACTGTAAGAGTCATGTTTTTTGACTTCTCCAGTGCTTTCAACACAATCAACCCATCACAGCTCAGGGTGAAGCTGGAAGGAGCGGGAGTCGACTGCCACCTGGCTGCATGGACCACCAACCACCTCACAAACAGACCACAGTATGTGAGGGTCCGTGACTGTGTGTCTGATGTGGTAATCAGCAGGACAGGAGCTCCAAAGGGTACAGTGCTCTCTCCTTTCCTCTTCAAATTCTACACATCAGACTTCAGTTATAACACGGACAGCTGCCACCTCCAGAATTTCTCCGACAAGACAGCCAGCGTTGCACATGTGACAGAGGCAAGTACAGGAGGTCATCACCAACTTTGTTGCATGGTGTGAACTGAACCACCTGTGCATTAACGCCAGCAATTAAAAGGAGGTGGTGATTGATTTCAGGAGGAAGGCTCCTCAAATTGCACCGGTGAACATCCAGAGTTTAGACATTGAGATTGTGGAGGAGTACAAATACCTACTTACACTTCTATCTCCGACATCTTGTGCAATTATCCTGTGAAATAATACTATTTTATTCTTTTGTACATATTCATATTCATACACTGAGTCTGTTTATTTTCAAACATTGTATTTAAACTTTATTTATGCATCCAACCTCAACAAGGCAATACTCTACACTTTATTTAAATGTATGTAATGCACATTTTTGCCTCCTGTATATATTATGCACATAATGTACAGTTCTTTCTATATTGTATCTTTTCGCTCTTGCTCGAATCTTTTTTAGTATTTTTTAGTCTTTTAAGTCCTGTACTTATTGTATGTCTGTATGTCTGTGTTGCACTCTCAAGAATGACGGGCTGAAGACATATTCTTCTGTTTCTGTTTCATGGTTCGAAATCAAGCACAACAACTTGATCTCACTACAGCTGTATGGCTTCAACACCACTTCTTTGAGTCCCCTTTCTCTTAAAGGGAAAGCGCGCCCTTTAAGAGAAGCACACTTCTCTCTTAAAGAAGTCAAGTTTGATTCCACAGCTCTTTTGTCTTTGCAGGACTTTCCTCACATTCTCCACATGGAGGTCAAAGTCCTCACTGTAGACCAAGACATCATCAAGGTAGGGTACGCAAACCTCATCTCTGTCCAAGGCATCCCTCCATGTATCTCTGAAAAGCAGCTGGAGCATTTGTTAGCCCAAAAGGGATCCTAAGCACTCATATAATCCCCAGGATGTGATGAAGGCAGTGCATGCACAGCTCTCTTCACTGACAAAACCTTAATGCTTTACCTTGATCAAGCACTGTGAACCATGAATTTCCTCCAAGTTTCTCAAAGATTTCTTGGATTCTTGGGATGGGGTGTCGATCAGGATGTGTTTTTTCATTTAGCTGTCGATAATCTACACAGAGTCTGATGGTAGAATCCTTTTTTCTCACAATCACGATTGGTGATGAGAAGGAAGAAGTTGACTTCTGGAACCATCCTTTGCTGAGTAGATCCTGTATGTGTTTTTTCACTTCCTCATATAGGTGACCGGGGATGGCATTATATGTCTTGCCACTGGGATGTCATCCTTCAGACGTATTTTCATCTGCAAATCAGGGATGCATCCAATGTCCCAATCATCTTTAGTGAAGACCTCACTCTCTTCCCTCAGCATTTGTCTCACTTTATGCTGCTGCTCAGATGTCAGGTGGGAAAGGTTGACAGGTGGGTCCCAGAGTTGTTTCTTACGCTTTACAGCATCTACAGCGTACAGCCAGCCAATTACAGTTCTTTTCTGTAGCCTGATATCATAGCCTGTGTCTTGTCGTTTGGTTCCAATATCGCGTAACGTTCCTTTAAGATGTTCTTGGCCTCACTACTGCTGTATGGCTTCAACACCACTTCTTCGTGTCCCCTTTCTCTGAAAGGGGTAGCACTCCCTTCCTAAAGGGCGAGTACACCATCTTTCTCACAGTTAAGTATGAACATATAATGTTCGTAATCATGGTAATAAAAACACAATTAGTGAATTAAAGCACTTATGTTTTAACTGAACATGACTGGATATAAAATCAAGAAACAAGAAATACAGAATATTATTTCAGTGTGCTACATCTGTCTACCTGCTATTGTGAAAAGTGAATTTCCCCAATGTGGGATAAATAAAAGTCTAAAGTCTAAGTCTAAAAGTACAAACCAAGGAAGCAATGGAATTACAGACAGTACCACGAAGGACACAGGAGACATGAGACTGGGAAGCAGGACAAAACAGAACAGAATGAACTGAGAGAGATAGAGGGGGCGACAAGGACTTAAATACACAGGGGTTATTAATAGATGAGCCACAAGTGAACACAGAAAAAAGGCACGAAAAAGACAAAGGGAGGAAATGAAAAGCAAAACATGACACACAAGGAGAAAACTTCAAAATAAAAATGGGAATAACTGAACCACAGACTGACACTATCAGTCAATATAATATAATATAATATAATAATATATAATATAACACTATAATACAATATAATAGAACAACTTTCACATCAGAACAATCTTCTGTGGCCTCCACAGGACCCCATGAAAATGGAAAGGGAGTCCCCGCAAAGGACAATGTTGTGTTACATGGAAAACTCCTGGGGTTGAAGGAATTCAACGTCAGGACCTGCAGGTACTGAAGTACAGGTCAGGACAGGCAGATGATGGACTATCCAGCTCAGGACTGGAAGGCAGAGGTGTTAAGGAAGTCTGCATTTCTTCACAGACTTTTTTTTCTTAAATGTACTACTAGGAACTTTTGACAGGTTATGAAACCGTCTCAGTTTAATACATAAGCAAAACCATTAGTGAAAGGATTGGCTATTTGCCTGCTGACAGATCCAGTTCACTGTGAAATCAGATGAAATGATTTGCGGTATGCAGACTGGGATAGCCTTTTTTTCTCCACATTCTCCCAGGCAAAGTTTTGCAATATATCATTAGCCAGTTAAAGGAAAGCAGAGCCGGGGGAGATTTTTCTTTAGGGAATTTTATTTTTGACGTTATAATTTGCAGTTATGACTGATACTGGGAAAGCATCGACGATTAAATTGGGCTGGGAAGTCCAGACAGCCCCAACAGTATATGACAGAAATGCTCTTATCAGTGTCGGAAAAAGGCAGGGATTCTGACGTGTCAGACCCAGGCATGTCAGAGCAAACACCACCAAAAGCAACGCGCTTGGCCATGGGCTAAACTAACCCAGCTTGGAGTTAACCTTTGGTTGGTGATACAGCAGAGAATTAAATGAAACTATATTCATTTACACTGGTACTGTATAGATCACAGTGGACATTACTGGCTTATGATGTAAAATTTTATGTTGTCCTTGCCACTGATCTATGCTTGCTGTTTGCTTAATATTATGAAGACATAACATCATTAGAGAATCTTGATAGCTTTAACAATGTCTACAAAATGACTATTACTGAGCAATCAAGTCTGTTGTAACCTAGTGGTATAAACAGTTCTAAAACAATGTTAGCTTGTTTTAACATTATCGTAATAGTTTTTTTTTTTTTTTTACATCATCACAAATACATTCAGAGCTGTGTTCAGAAAAGAAAAAAATGTGTCAAATGTTTAATCTTTCTTTCACTCACTACCAAAAGAGACACATGTGCTAGCCTATCTTTATTCCAGGAGGTGGTGGCGCTCAAACTGCTCCATAGGGGAATCCAAAAATCAATGCTAAATTGGAAAAAGGTTCATGCAGTTGCTTTAGGTTTTTAAAAAATCACATCTATGGAGGGACGTTTTGGGCTGTGTGTCATTGATAAAAGTTAGAAAGTACTGGAGATGGACATTTGGTTTTGGTCTTGTAATCGGATTTGTTGACTAAAATGAAAATATTGAAAAATGGCAGCATTATCCTTCAAGGTGTTTTGATATGAAAATGCAACAACAGCATTACAGATATACAACATATGACACATTTTTAACACCATTTTTTGTTTCCATAATCATAATACCGTATTTTTGACTGAACTGCAAAAATGTCTTGCACGCGTAAGCCTGTATTTGTGTGCGTGAATGTGCCTTGGCATCAGCCTGGGCCCAGAATCAACACTTGGGTGGGCGTGTTGGATGAAAAGAGCCCAGGAGCCAGCTGGTGAGGCAACACAGCTATGTGGTGGTTACTGTGGGTGCAATGCTCAGCCCTCCTCATCAGACTGCTGGCTAGCTGCAGGACAGCCCACATTAATGAGCACAAGTCCAGCATCTTGTGGCATTACTTCAGCCAGCTTAAGCCATTTTAAGACACCAAATTGCTGTCTAACTGGACTATGATCTTGGGTTGTCTCAGTGGCTGTTGTTGTTGGTTCCTTTAACTTAGTTCACCGTCAGTGTTGGGTGAGTGGAGTCAGGAAATCGCAAGGGTATTTAACAAGGCTTGTGTAATTGATTGTGGCAGATCCTGCCAGCAAACAGCAGGTCTATGGCCCCTTTCACTGAGCCCAGCAGAGGGCCTGCATTGATGTGGATAAGGGAATTATCTCTACTCTGGTGACTTGGACTGGAGGACACTGGAAATTCAATTAAACCAACCTATGTTCTCAATATCCACAGCCTGTGTCCTGACTGTAAGGCTGAATTTGGGCATCTACGGCAGCCTGAGTGGGTCATAGGTTGTCAAAAGGTGCTCCATCAAGAAAAGAGAAAATGAATATTTTTCAGGAGAGAGACTTCAGCTTTGCTTTATGTTGATGGGTTATTTTGAGTCAGAATTAAAGCTGCACTTTATTAGAACACCTACCATCTTAGTAAGCATTTCAAACAGTAGTAACCTAAGGGCCAGCATTGTGACTCACTGCGTGGGAGAAAAGTGCAGTTAGTTTATATCTATTTCAACAAAGTAAAATCATTTATTGTCCTGTTGGAGACTTGTAGAACAATAACAATCCATTGCTGCACTGAGACCAAGATAGCCACGAGACAGTCAGGTGGAGCTGGCTGCTGTGCACTGATGGAGAACAGGGCAGGTGATCATGACTGTCTGAGATCACGGTGGTTTTACATTCAGAGGGTAGTCAGCAGGGGAAAGGTGACGTCTGGAAGGACAGATGCACTCCTAATCAAAATGCCAACAAGAATATCAGTAAAATGTGATAAAATCATACTTCCTGCTCTAGTGTGGCTGAGATTTAATATAATACTTTGATGAAAAATGAGACAGGTGTCTGTCATTGTGCTTAAAAAAGTCAAACATGAAGGTCATTTTTTTCAAGCACTTAGTTCTCCCTTCACATTTTCTGATGTCACATATGTATGTGTGTATGTGTGTATGTGTGTGTGTATATATATATACATATATGCAAAGATTTCATTTTAACATGAAATACACATTCCTATAAAATGAAAAGGATCATGTTAAAGTGAGTTTCTTGTTATGATGAGAAACGTAGCAAATATAGATGTTTTTTGACATGCTGACAGCAATATGCTGACGTACGCTTCTTAATATTCTTTAATTTTGCCTATCTGTAACTCAAAAAATGTTTATGCTACATATACCGTTAATGTTTTAATATGTTCATAGTTTATCTATTTCATTGATAAAATTTCAATTTTTTCCAAGTTGCCTATGTTTAAAAAATAATCAGAAACCCATATGCACATTTGAGACAGTGTTGGTTGCTTTAATTATTCTTTCAGTCAATACACAAGGAAATCTATCCTAAAAGCAATTTCAGTGTAAATTGTGGGAGATTAGACTAGAATGCATACCTTTGTAAAGGCTCAACAGTCCCCTTTCATTCAAACAAGCCTACTATAATACTTAATAAAACATACTTGAATTAGCTTGATCCAGACTTTTGTTTTGATCCACATCAAAGTGAATTCACTGATAGATGCCAGCCACCTAAATATGTGTCATCTTTTCATTAAGATCCATGCGTTATCCCCTGAGACATTAACCATGTTGAAAAACACCACAGTCAAAGTGGTCAGTCTGTCCCTTAATGGGGTCTATTACTGGCAGAGACCCATGCTCCATCCGGTGGAAATCAGTTCAGTAGTAGTAATAAAACAATGGGAGGGGAGCAAGGGGAGCAATTTAAATTTCAAAATGCTCATAACTACACTCTAATTGATTGTACATGATTCCCCAAATCCACTATTTGATCTGACATGACTTGATCATGATTCAATACATTTTTTGTTTTGAAAAAATTAGTCAGTGGACAAAACTGCCATAAATGATCTTGAACTGTAATGTGTACTGAACGGCATTACAGATTTTGATCAACAGAAAATAGTTAGGCCCAGATATGCAGGCACTGATCGTTGATACTTGCATTTGATTATTAATTGTTGTAATTTGGGGACTCCTGTTAATGATATGTACAGATTTATTTACAAATTAAAAACTGACATTGAACAGCAATAGGCCCCTTTTACTCATTCACTCATTGCATTCGTAACAAGTTATGTATATAGTATCTTAACATGTAAGGGGGCTCATTGAGTTCCCTGCATCTATATCTTGTCACTTGTATACAATACAAAGATTTTAGTTTGAAAATGGTCAGTATTGCACGCTGACTGACTGTAAATAAGGTAAAGTTTAATGAAGCACAGCTTTGCATTATATACAGAAGAACATCTAATGTCAAATTGCTACAGCTCCTTTCACTCATCACATCTATAACTACAAGGTCAATGAGCTTTCCTATGATCATAAAGTCAACCAAAAATCACATCAAATAATATTTTTTTTTCAGGAAAGTCTTCACTTGTTTGGTTTGCTTTACACACACAATAAATGTGCAATATTGAACTGAGGAAGTATCACATGTCTGGAGGATAAAACCTCACCCCAGAGGTATCTAGCAGAGGCATATTTGATAATAGTTAATTGACATATAGAGTGCATGTCTCCACAACTGCAGGGTGATAACCCAATAATGTTTGACTGGCACTCTTCTCTGCTCATATGTGTTGTGTTACACTCTGTCAAGTACTAACTGCATATTAATTCTTATGTTTCACATTTCAGGTCAGTTTTACAGAACCTTTGCTGTTTTAATACATACCCACTGCCAGTAAATGGATAATTGACAGATATTGTAAAGGGAGAGAATCTGTCTGTTTGAGGCAGAACTGCTTTGTAGGTGGAGCAGAAAAAATGTCTATTTAGACAAAACTTTAATGCAGATTTTTAAAATTTTGTGCAATTTGGCACCCCTCGTTGTTTCCAAGTGCAACACAACATTTTTAAATACAAATCTTAGGATTCTGTGAGAGTTTGTCAGTTTTGTAATTTAACATTATGTGCTAACCACAAACAAATCTCAGCAGGTTGTAACAATGCTGTCTTGAAATGAACATCTTGCCATGAGGCAGTGTTTGTACAAGCACGGATGTCAGAAGAACAGTAACCAGATGCACACCTGTGTATAACATACAGGCTACAAGCTAAATCTCGGTGGAAAGGGGTGGCTTAGTTTTTATTCACAAACTAGCGAATTGACAACTTTGCTGACACAGCCAAATATTTACATTTACATTTAGGGCATGTAGCAGATGCTTTTGTCAAAAGCAACTTACCATAAGTACATTTGTCACAAGAGAGACACCACGACTTATCACTGTCGATGGAGTAAAAGAAATATAGAAACAATTGTCAAGCCCTCATAACTGCTATTTGTCAAAGATTCTTTAAGTGGAAAAGTGCTATGATAGAAGTGATAAGGATACGATCGTACAAGTACATACCTTTTTTTTGTTTTTTTTTCTTTTGCGGAAGATGGAGAGTGATTCTACTGTCCTGACATTGGTCAGGAGTTTGTTCTACCACTGAGGTGCCAAAACAGAGAATGGCTGTGACTTCACTGTGTGGGCTTTGTTTACTGGGGGGTTCCAGTTGGCCAACTGACGTAGAGTGCTCTTGCTGGGATGTGTGGTCTGACCAGTGTTTGGAGGTAGACGGGTGCAGTTCATTTACAGCCTTGAAGGCCAACACCATTGTCTTGAATCGGATGCGGGCCGCAACAGGAAGCCAGAGGAGGTCATGGACAAGGGGGGTCAAATGGGAGAATTTGGGACGATTGTAAATGAAGAGAGTTGCAGTGTTCCGGATATGCTGGATACATCATGCAAGAGCAACACACGACATACAATTTAGAAAGCCAGCTACAAAATCAACAGCAGCAAGTCCAGCTCTGTGTCTATATGCAACCTTTTATTTCTCAAAGCTGTCACTAATGACTAAAAGCCAGTCTGAGTTTTACTTGTCTCTTGCCTCTCTCTTTGTCACTTTGTCTTTTCTCTTCATGATTTCCATAGAAGCTGCTGACCTGGTTCTGTTGCCCACTCATCCAACTCTGGTTCTGGTGCCCATTCTGGCCCAGATCTGAAAACTTCCTCCTGCTACAGACACAAAACTGGAAAACAGGGGCTAATTCCTGTAGTCAGACCTGCTAGCTGGTCCTGGACCCATCAGGCTTGGCTGAACCTTGGGTGAGGTTACCCCTGGTTAGTAAGAGGGTCAACTCTATACAAATGCAAGTTGCTGAGAGGAAGGCTGATTGTTGTTTTTGCCCATGCACTGAACAGTGGTGCAGAGTGCCCTCCTTTCTGAATTCTTAGAATGGCATCCTGGACTGAGGACAACTCTATAGCAACAAATTTCAACTAGTGATAATAAAGAGCCACCTCCGGCTGACCTCTTTACGTCACCAGCTGCCTCGGCATTCAAGAAAGATGCCATACAAAAAGCGAGGAGAAGCTACATCTTACCTTGTACCTTTTGTATATGGTGTACATGATAATTACACAAACTAGTTGCACATGCACAACTACATGCACATGTCGCTCTTGCTTGCGCTTATTTTGGAGGAAAGCTTCCGCCGCCGCCGCTGCCACTACCACTGCTGCCGCCGCTGCCACCTCTGCCGCCGCTGCTGCCGCTGCCACCTCTGCCGCTGCCACTGCCGCTGCCACTGCCTCAGACTTGTCGTGAAGATGAACTGGTAACAAATTTCTTGAGAACATTTTGATCGTTTTGGGGCATAAATTCCTAGTACGTCCTGCTCAGAGCCCCCATGTCTTACCAAGTAACCTACTAAGTGTCGGCTGGTAGGAGAAGGTCATTGGTTACTGTTGTGCCAGCAACATAGAAACTGCTGATGGACAACTGTGGGGAAGAAAGCTGTTAAACTGTAGACAGAGGCCATTTGGGCTTGATAGGCCCAAGGGTCACCTGAAGCAGCAAATAGGTAGTGAAGGCCAGATTTGTTGTCACAAAAACCTGGGGGTGAGGAGGCCATGGTGATTGACTTTTGGTTGCCTTCAAGGAAGTTCTGGCAAACTGCAAAGCTTGGCTCCTGAACCAACCAACACATCATCTATTTAATTCCTCTCTAAAACCCTGGAACGTGCAGTCTACAACCAACTGTCCTCCTACCTTTCAGAACATGACCTCCTTGACCCTAATCAGTCAGGCTTCTGGACTGGTCACTCCACTGAGACGGCCCTCCTCATTGTGATTGAGTTGCTCGGTGCCGCCAGAGCCTTGTCCAACTCGTCAGTCCACATTCTCCTCAATCTAACCTCTGCATTTGACACAGTCAACCACCAAATCCTCCTCTCCACTCTGGCTGAACCTGGCATTGCTGACTCTGCTCTAACCTGGTTCACATCATACTTGACAAATTGCACCTTTCCAAACCCTGCTTTCTGGAAACTGGTGTCCCTCGAGGCTCAGTATTAGGACCGCTTCCATTTTCACTATACACTAGATTACTAGGCTCTGCAATTACATCGCATGGATTCTCCTACCACTGTTATGCTGATGGCACCCAACTATACCTCTCTTTTCCCCCATCCTCCTCCAACACCCATGTTGCGACGCGCATCTTGGAATGTTTGGCAGACACCTCTGCTTTAACATCTGCAATCAAACTCAACCTTAGTAAAACTGAACTCCAGACCCACAGCAGGAAACTGGGCCCTGTGTGTTAGCTACAGTAGCCTGGCTATTTTATTAGGGGGCCAAGCCCGTCTGCTTGCATACGCGTTTCCTAGGACCAGCGGGGCTAGAAACCCTTTTGTAATTAGAGGGCCAAGCCCGAGGGGCCGAGGGAACGCAGTGCTAGGAACACTACTGTAATTGTAAAGATTTTTTTCTCCCGTTTGAAGTGGCGCTGCAGGCTAAACCGTGCAAGGGAGGATGGTAGAATTTAGAGGGTTGGTCCAGACACCTGCACGTACCTCAGACACAAAAAACTACATATATCCACTTGCAGGGGGCGCTATAACCTAGGCCAACGCTTTTTGCCTATAACTCCCGCATATGTTGCACATTCAAAAACCTTGCATCCCCAGATTCCCTGAATGGAGCTTAATCACTTTGCAAATGGTCACACCCACTTCTGCCTAGCTTTTTTTTTTTTTTGCAAAATTGCAAAACCTGGGAAACCCTACTTTTTCGAACTCCTCCTTGGGATTTTGTCCGATCTGTGTGAAACTTTGCACGTACACTCTTCAGATAGAAGTTACCAAAAGAATTTTGCTCGGTCAAAAAGTGCGCAAATTATTAACAAACAAATTTCTCTAGCTAGCTATAAAAATGTAAGCTGTTTCATATCTCAGTCAAACTAAATGCTATTAACACCAAATTTGAGATCCTTGGTTGCCATGAGACTGGGAGGGGATCAGGGATTTGGGGAATTTTGGCCACTAGGGGCACTAAAAATATGGGAAGTTCATATCTCTTGAACGGTTACACCGATTTTTACGAAATTTGGTCAGTATGATGTAGAGCCAATCCTGAGGCCATATCTTGAAGGTGGTCATGACTGGTCCATGTGGGCGTGGCTTATTATATGATAAACAACAAATAATTTCAGCCAAACTATTACGCTGAGAGCTTTGAAATCTGTAGGGACAAATAGAATAGGACACAGTTATTCCATACCAAAAATTGCACATGTACTCCACTAGGTGTCACTATAATAAATGCAATCGCGTTTTTGCCAGTAACTTCCACATTTTAAATAACACATTCGCAAACCTTACATACATACAGTATGTTCCCTGAATAGAGCTGGGTTTTCTGACATAGGACACACCCACTTCTGCTGCACATTTCGTTCGCTAAATTGCTATATATGCAGAACCTACTTTTTTCAAACTCCTCCTACAATTTAAGCGCCATCTGCCTGAAACTTTGCACATCGAATCTTTAGATGTGTCTGATGAAAAGTTGTCAAAAGAACTCGAAAATATCTGCTAGTTATAGTCATCATCCAGTCATCCAGAGGCTCTGTGCCAAAATTTGGTGAAAACTGGCCTATAGGTGGCACTATAACGGATGTAAATGCGTTTTTGCCTTTAACTTCCACATTTTAAAGAACACATTCATGACATCACATTCACTTACTTCCCGAATAGAGCTAGGTTTTCTGACATAGGCCCTGCCCACTTCTGCTGCACTTTTCCTTTGCTGAGTCACCACACACTAATCAACATGAATACATTTTTCCTTGTCACTCTCATTTTTGGTTGCAATAATAGAAATGTAATGAAACAGTACTGATGTGGTTGCCCCCGTTCATAACTGCTTGCAGTTCTCGTTAAAAATTAAATTTGACATTTGCATTTATCATGAAATTTGGTAGTGATAAAGGCAAGTCCAGCATAGTGGCAGGGGACTGCCCATGATGGGCACTGCTTGTCAGGACATTAGAAGATGACAAGACGTGGCTCCGTTTCATCTCTCCTGCACTGACGGAGCCCAGTAAGCCCGCAGGCTGCTCTCACATCGATGGCCTGTCACCAACATCATCTGACGGCTCTCCAGGCCGGTGTCTGAGAGCTGACCTACAGTGGTGCTTCGGAGGTTGTGATTGGTGTAGATCCACGAAAGATCCACCCAAACGGTAGAAGGATAAATATATTTATTATATTATGGGGATGGAGGGAGAGTATTTAGTAGCTATCATACACAATTATTAGACTGGTATTTCTTTATTAGCCGTAAGTCAACATGTTCCCGAGGTAGTGGACACCCATCGGCTCCGGGCTGTACCATACGTCAGAGGCCAGGGTGCACTTTGGATGAAGGTGGAAAGATTTGGCATTTGATGGACATTTGGAAATATATTTCTTGACACTTGCCACTGGACAGCGGATCCTTGGCCTGGCAAACATAAATCCGCTTAGGTTTTCCTTTTCTGGGTTCATTCGGGTCCTTGTGATTCTTAGTTTGTGGATTGTGCGCCAGGCTGACATATTCGACCCAATTCACATCTCACTGGAGGATGAAAGATGCCATGGATAGCTCGCGGTTGCCCTCCCTGTCACGCAGAGCCAAACATAGTTGGAAGTCCTACCAGACCTTTGTGACCAGGCCGACGGGCTCATCAGGAGACAGTGCAGTGGAATTTCTAATCAGTTCAAGGTCTGGCTCAGAGATACGGGGATGGTGGAAGCTGGTATCTTTTCCTGCACCGTTTTAGTACAGCTTAAACACCACATTGCTGGTCCTGAATCTACTGTCAGTTTTGACATTTAATCCAATTAAAAAATGGTTAATAGCAGCTCTCACACTCCTTAGGCTGTCTATGCTGTACTCCCCTCCTGCCTTTGTGGACTGGACAGCAGCATAAAACTCCTGCAGAGTCTCATTAAGAGCATCAGCGGTGTATTTTTCAAAGTTGGAGTCCATTCGTGTTTGTGCAAGAAATTCTCACAGTATATTAACTGCCCATTTCGTTCTTCTTTTGGTGTTGATCTCATCTTTTTTATCCTCTATTCTATTTAATTCTCCCAGTGTAAACTTCTTGTGCCATTTCCCTCTTTTCTTTTCAATTTCTCTTTCTTCAGCTGCATCCCAGTCGTCAAAGTTGTCATATTCTCCAAATAGGTTTAAAGAAACATTAAAGTCACTCGTTGTTAGTTTGTTGCGGTGTTGCAATAAATTGTAAACAGAGGCTTTGACTGCATTCCCATTGCTTAGAATGGGGAACAGACAATTTGACTGTAACTACTTGGTAGGTGTCCATATATCAGGGATCAATGGACACCCTGCAGCCAATCAGAATCAAGTATTCCCCCAGACCATGGTATAATCACAGATACTGCTCAGTTTAAATCAATAATGTTTATTAACACTGGCTTGGAAAGTCACATTCACCGGACTACAAATTAGTGGCTGCGACTTAAGAAATCTTGTTGGAGAGACTACTGGAAATGCCGGACGTGACTTGTTGAAGTCACGCAATAACATCAGTCCCGAGGTGATGATTCAGATTCACCAAATCATATACCTGGGCAATCAGTACATGTGCATGCAGAGTTTGAACAAAGACGATGGCAGCGTTGTTTAGTTTGATTACATGTGAGGTGAATTTAGAGGGGTAATACCCATAGTTCCAAAAAGGTACTTGTGCTACGGAGAAGAGTCCACCACTTAAGTTAATAAGGGAATATCACTAGACACATGTGTCTTATGTTATAGCAGTGTTATTAACTATAAGTTTCAGACTATAACAGATCGCTCATAAGACTACGTGTGTGTGTATGTGTGTGTGTGTAAGTAAAAGGGGGAAAGAAGCTAAGCGAGCGCTTAGCCGACAAGAAAGGATAACACAACGACTGTGTGGTACACGATGGCTGTCTATCCCTCAACCAGTGGCCAGAAAGCGAATCAAGATTTGTTCATTGTCTGCTGATTGAGCTGGAATACGATGTATTGTAATCACACACGGCGGCAAAAGTACACAAGTTGGATCAGCCTGAATGAGCTCCTAGTGAGCGTAATAACACAGTTAGCACACAGTACCATCAACCATATGTAGGACTCGGTGGTCCCTTCACACAAACATAAGCACAACAAAAGCACACTATATTCTGTCTGTTTCTGCCTAAACAGTAGCCTCTTACTTGGATCGCTCGTTGCGACTAGTGTGTGTCCCGTCCATCTACAAAGTCCTACTCACTTTAAATGCGAGTGCGGGGTCCCGTGGCATTGTTGACCTGATGGAAGGACCGGACCTCGGGGGTTCCTTCTCCTTCTTAAAATAATCTCTTCCTTCTTCAGGCGGTGAGGAATGACTGGGTTGTGCAGTGTTCCTCTATGGATCCAAAACAATAATGACGAATATTCAAACAAAAACGAAAGTAAAACAAAAACAACCTCTGTCTCGTCCGGCGAGGAGGGCAATGAAGCTTAGTTCTAGCGAACTGAAAAAGGTTTCTCAAAGGGCACCCTTACAGTCACTGTTGCATGAAACTGGAGTCTCCTCACAACATAACGCTCCCTGGGAATGCAACGTGCAGAGGGGTCTCCTGACCTTTAAACTTGAGGTCATTGTGATCCTGGCGGAGCTTCCTTTCTCACAGCCAATAGGGACTGGATCAAAGTTTTGGGGGTGGGTCGCACCTTGAGTTGCACTTTTTCACACCTTTTGGGCTGTTACTTTGTTCTTAAATCCTCAAACCCTGGTAGTTAGGCTTTTGATTTCCCCTACAGGCCTTCTCTTTGTCTGAGCCATGTGGCACAAGGCCCAACCCTTGCACTAGAACCGCCAAGATGGTAATTTTGACCGTTTTCAAATTTATATGTGCAATAACTTTGTTGAATGAAAAAAATGCAATACTGCTGTTACATGACATTTCCTGAAAGTGTCTGTAGTTTAATTTACAATAGTTTTCATATACATTAAACAAAAGGAAAATAAAATATATGTTTTACCTTTTGCCCAAAGGCGGTCATATTGACTACACATCATTTTGCAGGGTTTCATTGTTACATTTTTTGTGCTTCTTTGTGAATGTACTTGTAAGTTAATTATTATATAATTGTATGCTATAGCCTGGTTGGCACCATGGGCAAACGAAAACTGGAGTTCCCCCCTTTGTGAAACAGCAAACTGTTCAACACGAAGATGCTGAAGTGTGGTGATGACTGTGACTGTGTACCAGGGAAAGCCGAGGAAGAATGTCTGCATCTTGAGCACAGTGCACACAGGTGTAGGCACCTTTAGTGGGGCGAAGGCAAAACCAGTCTGTGATATACTATGACAACAGCAAGTACGGCATGGACGTCCTGCACCAGATGGCGAGGGCATACCTCGTCAAAGGCGGTACGCGAAGATGGCCAGTGGTGGTCTTCTATAACATCCTCAACCTGGCTGGGATCAATACCCACATCTTGTTCAAAGGAATGCACCAGCAGCAGGAGAGCATGGAGATAATACCTGCAGCAACTTGCAGGGGAGCTGAGGGCAGGATACATAGGGGGGAAAGGAGCCGTGCAGCAGTTGGCACAAGGTGGGCAGCAGCAGAAGCAACCATGACACCGGAGGCAATGCCGGTCTGAAAGAGCTGCAAACTGAACAAAACATCGGACACTTGAAATGCCACAAGCCTGTGTGTGGTAAATGTGCGAGGAGAGTGGTGGTAATCTGTGCATCTTTTGACCATTGATTGCAAAGGCTCTTTTTTGCTTTTCTTTTAGATCAGCTGGTTTCCAACTTTTTTGATTCTAATTATCATTATTTTTTTTTTTATCATATATTATTTAGTGTTAAAATAAAATCTTTCATAATAAGTCATAAGCTACTTTAAATGGTTAATTTTCTTGTTCTGAGGTTTCTCTATTATAATCTTGTGCAAAATTTTGCAATAATTAGATTGATAAATGTATAATTAAACCTGTTAAAATGTACATTTTGGTGTTATTTCATTTTTTAAAAATATCCAGACACTATGAATACATTCAACACATAACTTGGTATTAACATGAGAGATTATACAGATTAAAATCTAGCAGTCAAAATGACTGTTTACGGTCGTTCTAGTAGTGTTGGAATTCCAGCCCTTTTGTAGTCCAACTGACACTTTGGTCCAATCAGAAACATATAATTTGACCGGATGTAACTCATGGACTGTGCTGTAACCCATGTAACTCATGGAAAGCGCACTGTTATGCCCTATCCAAGATATTGATTATAAAGATTAATTGGATCAGATCTGACTGGAATGAACACACCACAGTGGCTGGTTAACTGATTCAGTTAATCCGCCAGCACACAAACTCACCTGCATTTGGCGGTTGGTGGGTGCTAATTTCCGGAGCCCATGGGAGTTGGCCCCAAAGGATGACAGGCTCGGGGCAAAAGTGAGGACATAAGCCAACGTCTGAGCCATGGTATTCACGGTAATGGGAAGTGCACTGGAAGTGCAAAAGGCTGAATATGTGCCAATTTGGATTTGGTTTAATAAGCCATTAACACATTGACCAGTCATGACCACCTTCAAGATATGGCCTCAGGATTGGCCCTACATCATACCGACCAAACTTCGTAATAAACTTCCCATATTTTTAGCGCCCCCTAGGGGCCAAAATTCGTCAAATTCGGTACATCCCTTTCCAATCTCATGGCAACCAAGGATCTCAAATTTGGTGTTAATGACATTTAGTTTGACTGAGTTATCAAAAAGTTTACACTTTTATAGCTAGAAATGTGTTTGTTAATAATTTGCACATTTTTTGACTGAGCAAAATTCTTTTGATAACTTTAGATCAGGTCCAGCTGAAGAGTGTATGTGCCGAGTTTTATGCAGATCGGACCAAATCCCAAGGAGGAGTTCGAAAAAGTAGCTTTTCCAGTTTTTGCAATTTTGCGAAAAAACTTTCAAGGCGGAAGTGGGTGTGGCCATTGCAAAGTGATTCAGCTCCATTCAGGGAATCTGAGGATACAAGGTTTTTGAATGTGCAACATATGGTGTGGGAGTTATAGGCAAAAACATGTTGGCCTAGGTGATAGTCTGCTTGCATACGCGTTCCCTCGGCCCCTCAGGCTTGGCCCCCCTAATAATAAATGTCTCAATAGTTTATATATGATTGGCGATAATCATCTTGTCCATCACACTGCTCTATGAAGTTTAAATGTAACAATATAGTGATCAGAAGCTGTTAAACATCATGAATTAATACAACTCCATTTAAGAGATTATTTCCATGTCTTATCTAGTGGATGACAACAGGTTTAATCTCTGTATGTATCGGACAGCACCGCAGCAAGTGTATCAATGTCCGTAAACATGTATCAGAACCTACTTATTTCTAGACTAAAACCAACTTATTTTATGACCTCTTGTCAAGTAAAAATATCTTGCTGCATGCACAGATAATTTCCCTAGTATTAAGTCATTTTCTCCTCAAATTTAATGTTTATTTCTTGTATTTAGGTCAACCTTTTTTGCAGTCTGGATAGAGGCTGGACACTATTCTTCTCTGGAGTTGCCAAAGGTGTGAGGCACTGGGCGGGTGTGCACCTGCACACAGGTGAACATCCTGGGAACAGACATTGAGATGGTGACATCTTACAAGTACCTGGGAGTTCACCTGAACAATAAATTGGACTTGACTGATCACATTGCAGCGACATACAAGAAAGGTCAGAGCAGACTGTATCTGTTGAGGAAGCTCAAGTCTTTGGGGGTGCAAGGGGCACACCTGGCCTCTTTCTATGACTCTGTGGAGGCATCAGTCATTTTCTATAGAGTAGTCTGCTGGAGTAGCAGCATCTTGGCAGCAGACAGGAGAAGACTTGATAAACTTATCAAGAAGTCCAGCTCCATCCTGGGATGCCCTCTTGACTCAGTGCAGGTGGTCGGAGAGAGCAGGATGATGGACAAGCTGTCATTGATGTTGGTGCAGGAGTCCCACCCCCTGCAGGACACTATCTCAGCACTGGGCAGCTCCTTCAGCAACAAACTGATAGACCCTAAGTATGTGAAGGAGAGGTATTGCAGGTCCTTCCTTCCTGCTGCTGTCAGACTTTACAACCAGCACTGCTCCCAATAGCCTATAGACCTCACCCTGTACCCTGCACTGTGCAGTATGTCTGCACAAGGTCACTTCTGTTTTTGCATCTGGTCAATTTCCTTAACACCCATATTCATTCCATATTTTATTATCTGTATTTAAAATCTATGTATAATAAAAACAAAACAAAATAAACCTGCTGTTAATTTAGCACTATATCATGTAAATATGTATATATGCTTATTTCTACTATTATTCCTGTATGTTCCTGTATTTGTAATATTCTGTCGCTGCTGTGACAAACCAATTTACCCATCTGTGGGACATTAAAGGATTTCTGACTCTGATTACATGATTTCTGAATGGCAGGTCAGGGGGTATAGAGGGATATTTTCTTCACTCAAGGCATCGGCCAGTGCTGTGGTCAGTCCATGAATAAATGATTTAACCACAGTGACCAAGGGTTTCCCAAGTTCAGCATAGTCAAGTCGCTTTGGCAGTTGACGTGTCCACAGAGGTATCCATTCCTGTCTGTCTCCCTGTCTCTTTACACTCTGTTTTCATTTCATCCAACTCCATTCTTTTCTCCTCTTTACTCTCTGACATGTCCAAGAGCACTGGAAGCTGTTCATCCTGGATATCATTGACATTATCGAGTCATTTTTCTCTTTCTACATGGCATACATCTTCAGGTAAGTGGCTGTTATCTACAGAACATCTGACACCAGGTAAGTCACTTTCATTTCGGTCTGTTTCATGAACTTGTAGGTTGGTAGGTTGACTTGTTCAGGTAAGTTCTGTATGGATAGCTCATCTCTGTCCTCGGCAGGGAGCTTGTACACCGGAGATTAAGAGAGAACTGGAGCAGATGATACATCTGGTTTATTTGACTGTCTGATCACACATTGAGGATTCCTCAACTTGTGAGTCTCAGTGACGTCAGGCTCTGGTGTTTGGGAAGGGGAAAATATCCGAGTGGGTACAAGTTCTTAATCAGAGTTTTCCTCCTCTTCACTCTCAGTGGTGGGATGTTGTCTTGTCCTAGGCCTCCTGACAGGGAGCTGTTTGACAGGTTCATTCATCACAGTGGCAGACAGAAAACCACAAGGGAGGAGCAGGTTGTGATGTAGGGTGTGCTCTGGCCCATTTTTGCCCTCAGGCTTAACTGTGTACACAGGTCTATCACCAGCTTTCCAGAGGAAAACATAGACAACATCCTCCCACTTGTTTCCTAGTTTATGCTTTTCAAGCAGCTTGATATTACAAACAAGGACCTTATCACCCACTTCCAAGGTTGAGTCTACGACTTGTCAAATCGGGTCTTATTGCGATCAGCATTCTTTTGTGTATTGGAGGTTGCAATCTTATAACTTTGTTCCAAGTGACATTTTAAGTCACTGACATACTGGGAATGGGTATAGGGATGGGGACATCCTGGGGATGGTATGGGGTAGTAAGCATCTGCTTTACACCAGCAAGCTCACAGAGTTCTCTTATAGTGTGCAACTCAAAGTCAGGGCCCTTGGTCGCTGAGCAGTCGCTCTGTGAAGTCGCATACTTTGTGAAGTGATCAGTAATGACCATCCTTTGTGTTGGACCGATATGGCTCCAAGGATAATAAGTCTATACACATGAGCTCCAGAGGTTGAAAGGTCTTTATATTGACTAGCGGAGCAGCTCGCTCTGGAAGGGCTTACGGTGGACACATCGCTCGCAGGTCTTGATCAGTTTTTCAACAGCCATATACATTTTCGGCCAATAAATTATGGCTCTTACCAAATCGAGCTGTGGGCTGATGAGAAAGAAATTCAACTAGTGTCAACACGGGGTTGGGGCACAGGGTTTTCAGCCTTGGCACCTCTGACATTGGTGATCATGTGTCGGTCACAGATAGCCTGAATCACCTCCTGAGGAACAGTGTGTGGCATGTCCGCATCACTCAGATGGTACAAAGCAAATTGCCAGATCCTCTCACTTTCTTTTTGCAATGAAGGAGCTTAATGACATGAGAATACCCCTGGATGAACCTTTGGTAATATCCAGTGAAGCCTGAAAAAGACTGGAGCTCCTTTATGTTGGTGGGGGTAGGCCACGTTATCAGGGATTTTACCTTCTCCGGGTCTGTTTCCACACCCTTTTCAGAAGTCACATGACCGAAATATCTGACAGAAGTCTGAAAAAATATACATTTACCTGCCGCTAACTTCAGTCCATATTCCCTTAGTTGTTGTAAGACACACTTAAGACGCTGTTTGTACTCCTCCAGGGAAAATGAAAAAATAATCAGGTTGTCAGTGAATACTAAAACCTCTCTTAGGTTCATCTCTCCAACACATTTCTCCATCAATCGTTGGAATGTTGATGGCACATTTGTAATACCCTGGGGCATCCTACTGAAAACTTCTTCTCTTTGGGCAAACTTCTGCTTGTCTGATTCTTCCATTTCAATCTGATAGTACCCTGATCCGGTGTTTGACTTTGTCTGTATGTCCAAAATCCAGGTCATGCTGGGAGAAGATGTCTGGCATGGAGTTCAACATGTTTCTTACCCATTCTTTCCTTTCAGGAGGTAAAGGTGAGTCTCCGAAATCAAAACTCAGTTTTGTAGTTTGAGGAGACTCCCTTTGGAGGGTTTGGTTCCTTTATAGTTTGTGCTTTGTGTGGAACTGACACAACAATATTAACATCTGCCAATTGTCTTGGACGGAATGATAATGTCATGTTCTGTTTCATTTTTCAACACAACAGGTAAGTGGCAAGGTTGTTTCCTCGGCAAGCTGACCAGGTTAGCTGAGACCAGGAGACTGCTGGGTAAGGAAGAGGCTGATGGCTGGTTAATAACGACTTGCGACATTAGCCATGCTTTCGAGGATGACTGTCTGTCCTGCCGATTCAACCTCAGGTGCCTTTTCAACCATCTTTGCCCAGCTAAGGCGCATTTGGAGGATTTTGAGGATAGCCCTATAGCCACAAGACAATGCCTGGAAAGTGGAGAGATCGGGTCATCTTCACGGTCAGCTTGAAGGGCATCAAGAGTATTGGTGCCAGCCTGTTCATGGACTGTGCCAAATGCCAAAGTGTGGACTTCAAATGTCAGCCCCTATGAGGTCTTTAAGAAATGTAACAGAGAGCTCAATATATCCTAAGTAGGGGACTAATTGGCTGTTGGCACCCTCCACGTCAAGGAGATCGCCTAATGGATGGATGGTTAGATCTGAAAGGTTTTGCTCATAAAAAGACTGGGGGACAGTGGTCACCTGCAGACCTGTATCTAAAAGACAATTAGTGTCTTTTCCCGCAATAATTACCTGAGCTGTGCTTTTAGTTCCCACAAGGCTTCCTCTTATTTTGAGCTCTCTTCCAGGCAGTTTTTTCAATTGTGGGATTTCAATTGTGTGTCACACCCATATGTCCCTCTATGGGAGCAGATATCAGTTTAAATGTGCCTCATCACCAGGGGGGTTAGAGGACACCCATGTAGCCTGTTTTTCTCTCAGCTGTTTTTTCTTTACTCCTCCGAGGGAAGGACTTGGCTCATTGTCACAAGCTGAGAAAATGTGACCATCCTCCCCACACTGGAAGCAGTACCAAGGGCGTGGTTTGCTGTTCATTTTGACAGCAGGGCTCTGCTGATTTTCCTTTCTTTTTCACGGGGTGAACCTCAGGTTTGGCACTAGAAGAAAGGGACTTCACTTTCTGTTTAGGCAGTTTCTGTTCTTGGCTCTCAGCCGTCATGCTGTTAAGTGGGGAACTAATATCTGCTATCTGTCTCTTCAGCGTCTCAACTTCAGTACTATGATCAGAATCAGTTGTGGCATGTGCCGTTTGTAGATGAGACATGACACACTGTTTACTGGCACTATAAGCAGGCTTGGCACTGCCCAAATGCTGCTTCATAAGACTCATTTTTGCCACCTGTATCCTCTTCTTTTGCCACCTGTATCCTCTTCTGTCCTTAATAGCAGCAACAGTTCTGCAAAGGATGGTGGATCCCTCTTCCTTTGTTCAAGCTGAAGGTCGACTATTAGGGCATTTTCCCAGCAAATGTGGCAGAACTGCTTTAAAACTTGCTGATCAAAGTCATGAGAGGACAGACCACCACGTCTCATAGTCATGGTGCATGCAGTGGGTGTTGGAAATTGAGGGATCTTTCATTAGGACTTCAACACTAGTACGCCATGTGTCGTAATGTGCTTCGTTATTAGGATGTGGATATCTCCCTGAGAAAGCTCGAAGCCTACCTAGCGTAACAAAATGTGATGGGCTTTCACTGCTGCGGACAACATGTTCAAATCAAATCAAATCAAATCAGTTTTATTATACAGTATAGCCCAAAATCACAATCACATTGCCTCAATGGGCTTTACAATCTGTACAGTGATCCTCTGTCCTTAGACCCTCAATTCGAGTGAGGAAAAACTTAACATGTTGATGGAAAAAAAAACAAAAACGTTTTAACAGGGTTAAAAAAGAAACAATAGAAGAAACCTCAGGAAGAACCACAGAGGAGGGACTCCTCTTCCAGGATGGACATGCAATAGATGTCGCATGTACAGAAAAGTGCAAGAAATCACCGTTTACAAGTTACATTAACAGAAAGTCTGATACAAGTTATATGTAAAGCGAGCAGATTCAGAGACGACTGAGCTGGATGAGGCATCACCAAGTGGCGCCCGAGTGACAAGACCTCCTGTCCACCATGGTGACCCGGAAGAGGGCAGGCCACACAAGATAATTAGTAATACCGGAAAATACCAAATAATAGCCGGGGCATTTATTTGTTTCAATCACTTAACAGACCAAGCGTTTATTTGGGACCAGGCGTTTATTTGGGACAAGCGTTTAATTCCTTCCTCTCAAAAATCTGAGATGAAAATATCACAAACTTCACCAGCTTCTCGGTTAATTCTCTGGCATCCTTCTGGGCAATAGCTGTGCGTCTTCTGCAAGAGAAGTTGTGGCGGAGGAAACGATTCAGCCGACCAGCCCTCATGGCAAACTCCTCATCTCTGCTGTCAATCATGGTGGTGCACATTTGTTTTGCCATCGCCCTGATCATTTTACTGGACACTCTCACGTGGTGTGCCCGTTTGCTGATAACCCAACCCTCTATGTTTATCTCAAGCTCTCCCTAGCCTTCTTCCTCCCTCCACCAGGCAGCCTGGCCCTCTTGCTGTCCTCCTCGGACAGACGCTGAAGCTCAGTTTAATTTTTTTCGCCAATCTCTCACTCTCTTGGGGTCAACAGAGAAACGTCTAGTGGCTGCTTCTCCCGAATTTTCCTCTGCATATAATTTCATGTCAGGGTTCTCCCCAGACAATGGACTTCACTATACACTACACACAATACACTAATTTTCAATATTAGCTGCTTTGTGAGGGTGACGAGCTGGTGTCCGTGCGTCTGCCCCCCCGGTCTGATGATTGCAACCGTCTCGCCCCTCCACCCCGTCCGACGGTAGCGACCCCCCGGTACGACAATAGCGATAGTGGGTGAGGGTGACGAGCGTCCGTCCGACAATAGCCACTAACTGTGGCTGCCCCATCCAATCTACCATCTCTACCCCCCCGATGACGGTGCGCCACTACACCAAAAATTTCTGGGGAGAACCCTGCATGTCATACGTTTTTTCTTTTTTTTTGCTACACTGGAGCCATGGTTATCATCAATATGATATTGACTGACAGAAAGCAAGAACAATACCTGAAAATGGTAGAGAAGAAAAATGTCACATCATGTCTTCTTCCTTGATTTTTTGAAAAAATAAATAAATTAGACCTGACATTTATTTGGAACCGGCGGTTATTTACCAAAATATACACCTGCACCTGGCGTTTAAACGGGACCCGGCGGTTAATTGAACCCCGGCTATAATTTGGTAATTTACTGTAGACAGAGAGAGGCATCAAGATTTACAGATGATCTCAAGGGCTAATTAAAATCTAAATTAAAGAAGTGAGTTTTGAGTTTAGATTTAAAGGTGTCAACAGAGCCCGATTGTCTGATGTCAGCTAGGAGATTATTCCAGAGGAAAGGAGCCTGAAAGGAAAAAGCCCTGCAGCCAGCTGACTTCTTCTTAATCCTGGGAACCACCAGGAACCCTGAATTTTGAGAGGATAATGCTTGGGTTGGAATATATGGTTTAATGAGATCTGACATGTACGACGGGGCAAGACCGTGTACAGTTTTATATGTCATCAGCAGCACCTTATAGTCTGATCTTAGATGTATTGGGAGCCAGTGTAGAGATGCTAAGATTGGTGTAATATGATCAAATTTTCTTGTACGTTAAGACTCTGGCTGCAGCATTCTGAACCATCTGAAGACTTTTGGTGCTCTCACGTGGAAGACCTGAAAATAAGGCATTGCAGTAATCCAGCCTAGGTGAAACAAAGTCATGAATCAGGATCTCTGCATCCACGGTGGACAGGAAGGACCTAATTTTTGCTATATTGCGCAGGTGGTGGAAGGCGATCTTGGTAATTTCTTTGATGTCCTGATCAAAAGAGAGTGTAGAATCAAAAGTAACACCTAGATTCTTGACGGTTGAACTTTGAGAAATAATGCAGTTGTTGAGAGTTACGATCACCTGATCAACATGGTGTCTCTGTCTGGCGGGAGCAATGACCAACATCTCAGTTTTTTCCAAATTTAGGAGCAGGAAGTTTTCTGACATCCACTTCTTCACTGCATATAGGCAGGTCTCTAGTTTCGTAATTTGAAATTTCTCATCAGCTCTTAAGGGCACATACAGCTGAGTGTCGTTCGCATAGCAGTGGAAATGTATTCCATAGCTCTTAATAATTTGGCTGAGAGGTGAAACAAATAAAGAGAAGAGCAAAGGGCCCAGATCAGAGCCCTGGGGAACCCCATACTTCACAGCAGTAAAAATTGATGAGGTACCATTGTAAGAAACACATTGTGCTCTTTCGGACAGGTACGATTTTAGCCAGGCTAGAGCCAGGCCAGAGGTGCCAAATTGACTTTCAAGTCGGTCTGAAAGTATACCATGATCTATATATCTATTTGAAAGCTGACTGAAAAGGTTCCAGGAGATCATTATTGAGTAGGTAGACTTTAAAGAAGGGAAGGCTGGATACTGGATAGTTATTTAAGTGATCCCGGGTTGGGGTGTGGTTTCTTAAGAAGAGGTTTAACCACAGCAGACTTTAAACTAGCAGGGACAACACCAGTCATGAGTGGAGTTAACAATATTTAACATTGTAGGTCCCAGTGCTGGCCATAGTTCTTTAAACAGTTTTGCTGGAAAGGAGTCCAGGATGAGACAATTTTAGTTAGTACCTTAAGGGAGATATTTTGAAAAGTTTATAGAGCTGAGACTAATTGAGACTCGGCAGCGGGATTTTTTTTTTTTTTAAACAAACTTTGACAAGGAAGCCATAGATGATGAGTTAATTTTGATTCTGATCTCATCAATTTTGTTGCAAAAAAAATCTGAGAAATCATTTGCATTAAAGGGTGCACAGCTCACCGACTGTGGTTTTTTAATAAGTTTAACCACGGTGTTGAAGAGAAATCTAGGATTGTGTTTATTATTGTTTATTAGGCTGGAGAAATATGCTGCTCTAGCAGTATTTAGAGCATGCTTATAGTTTAGTACACTATGATGCCATGCAAGATAAACAACGTCCAATTTAGATTTACGCCATGCTCGTTACATTTTCCTGCAGGCCTGCTTGAGATCTTGGGTTTCGTCAGCAAACTAAGGAGTAGATTTCTTTGGTCGTCTTGTCTCGGGAGAGACCAGTGCCACAGAATTGAGGAGCAAAACAAGTGCTGAGTTCACTTAGTTTGTGACGATTTCCGCAGGTTTTGTCACAATCACTAATGAAGCCAGGCAATTTATCACCGAGTGACGCTGTGATTGCCGGGCTGATATGACGAGAGGTGAAAACATTTGTCACTGACGTAGGGACAGGCTAATGACGCTTCAAAGTGTTACCACTGGAATGTGTGGGCTCATGGACAAGCTGAATAAAGTTGGAAATATCAATAATTCTCAAAAAAGCTTTCCCTAGAGGGTAAGAGGGCTTATTTAAGTGGATATTGAAATCCACTTAATAATAGAATCTTAATAATCCACTCAATAATTAGGATTTTATCTGAACGAGTCACAAGATCGGCAATAAATTCACCAAATTCTTCTAGGAATTGGGTGTAAGGCCTCAGAGGTCTGTACAGTACAACCAGGTGAAAGCCTGTTCCCTGGACAAGGCTGTTACTATCTGATGAGGATGGTTTTACAACCAGAGCCTCAAATAAAGTAAATGTATTATCCTGCTAGGAGCTTAAACTGAAAATAGATTTGTAGATTAGAGCAACTCCCCCCCCCCCCCCGCTTTTTTGCCATTTAATGGCAGAGAGGTATCAGGTTTCACATAAGCCAATCATGTCCAGCTTATGCTCAGTGATTTAATCATTAATCAGTAAGGCTTTGGTTGACAGTGATCTAATATTGATAAAGCCACATTTGAGGGTTTTAAGCTCATTGGGGCAGTTTCCAATAACTGGTCATTTGGTGGAGCTTATGGTAGATAATTTAGGAATTGGAACAAGGTACCTTTTAGTAGTAGTAGGTTTTGACTGTCTGTGCAGGTAGGGATGCCTGGATGCAGTAGTGATTAGTTGCAATATTTTATTAAGTAAGACTGTGTAAGGTGCTTGCTTAGACGTTTCCCCACTGTCAGAGTTGGAGATCAAGATTAGATTATTATGATTTACACATTTAGAGGATTCAATGAAAAGGTGGTGAGGGAAGGTGACAGTCTGAATGTTATTAACTGGGCTATCAGTCTAGTACTCTGCACTATGTCCCTGACCAACCATGCTAACTAGGCTAGTGGACTCCATACCAGCACTAACTATATCACTAGCAGGCCCTCTAGAGACCTGCAACCTGCTAAGTGTTACATCCCTTGTGTCAAACCTGCTTCAAACACCTGTCTATATTGCTAGAGAAAACAGCAGCGCAGACTCCAGTAGGATGAAGGCCGTCTGCTCTCAGCAGGTGGGAGCGACCCCAGAAAGAGGGCCAGTTACCAGAGACAATTAATTGATGCTGACACATCTTTCTTGCAGCCTGAAAAGTCCTGGCTAGGCTGTCTTTTGTAATCTCAGACTGCTTCTGATGAATATTGTTGGTGCCAGCATGAATTTTTGCTGCTGCTGCTGTTGCTGTAGCTTGTGGTGCTGTGTGCCTGATTTCCCTGTTTACTCATGCGTGATGCCAGCACCCTGAGATTAGCTTCTATGTCGGAAGCTTTGGCCCCAGGTAAACAGTAAACAGTGGCTGAGGACGCTAGCTTAACGTTGCGGGTAATGGAGTCCCCTATCACTAGCGTGTGGAGTTTAGCCCCGTCAGCTGGGGCTGGGGAGGCACGTGAGCCAGCCAGGCTCACAACTGGGCTAGCAAGGACAGAAAACTGGTTAGCAGTTGGGAGGGGTGACTGCTGACCAGCCCACACTATACGTGACCTGCTCCTGCACCCTCTCCCATGCCACGACCGAGCAGGGACAAATTCCACAGCAGGTACCGACGAGACTGAGCTAGTGCTAAGGCTAGCAGGCCTGCTATCAGGCCTGGGGCTAACATTATCTGTAGTGCCCGTGCTCTTCTTTCTAGCTGAAAGAAGCTGCTCTAGCTCACGGACACCTCTCTGTAATTGCAGAACAGTCAACACAGGCCAAAGTAAAACTCGTTTATCAAGGCTGTGTTGACTGTGGTTAAAGGCAAAGAAGCAATGAGCTAAGCTAGTTTGAGGAAGCTAACCGGGCAGCAACAGACGGCCCAGTAAAAAAAGCTCAATTCAACAAAATACGTACAGGTTATAAAGTCTAGTGTTAGCTACGGTACAAAGCTTTTGTGACTATTAAGACTAAGAAATTAAAGAAGAAAACAGCTTAAGATAGACGGAGAAGGAGAGAGACACAGTAAACACAGCTTTCGATCTCACGGAAGTCCCGATGTGCGTCACAGCGGCATCACAGGTCCAGAACAAGGGGCAACACCGACTCGTTGAATGCTGGGGGGATTCATGTCGATGGCGGAGTCATCTGGTGGAGTCGGCGATAAGGTGAAGTTGGTCAGGTTTTCAGTGAAGGTCGAAGAGGTATGAGGCTGAACTGCATTGTGAGAGGATTTCCTAGTTGCAGGGTCAGAAGTGTCCACAGAGTGAGGGCGTGGAGAGGATGAGACATTTTCCTGGTCAGGTGGCTCTGCTTATGTGAAGGTTCTTGATGAGGCTGGGGAGAAGGGGACAATGTGCTGTCTGTAGACAAATCAAGATGTGCCAGTTCTTCTTTCATCATTTGCTCTAAGGATGTTCCACTCAGTTTGGCAATGTCACACAGCTGTTCCATGTATGATTTGGCAGCCCTGCTTTGGGCATCTAGTGTGCACACACTTGCCAAACTCTTCACTTCATACACAGTGTTGGTCTGGGTGGGGTTTTGAAGCTTAAGGGGCAACAGGGGCACTAATGATTCCATAGCTGTGCCATGTGTGAACTCCATGATGATGTGTCTGTGGAAATCTGATTTGGGATCATCTATGCTTAAATGGCGTTTAATTTAACCATATTTCTGAAGATAAGTGGATACCCACTAACGACGACTTAACAGGGGATTTTGACTGATTCCTGTATTATGATTTCCATTTTGCCGTACTTGATTTTGAACACCTGCCTTTAAATGTAGCAGATTGTAAACACAAAATAAACCCGACAATTACACACTCAACTGGGCTCTCCTGGCTAGCTCGCCAAATCTGTCACCCTGGTTGCGATGAAATAACAGAGCACAGGTAAGTAATGATCAATACTAATAGCTGGACCTCGACAGTTTTTCGTGGCCACTTGTTATTATGACATAATGAAAATAAAGAAAATAAAACTGTCTGTTCCCAAAGTTGGCATTGGGGCCCCTTTTCTGTTCAACATCAGTGTATCATTGTACGTTTGTTTTGTCCTACCACACAGCCCGTGAGGAAGGGAACTCGGAAAATCCTTCTCCACTCTCACAGTTCAATACTAGTAGATTTGATGTAGCCCACCTCCCAGCTCACACTGGGAATCTCTGGATTTTGGGATCTGGAAACAATCCCTAGATCTCCGAAACCTCAAACAAACCCAGCAGGGAGCGCTCCAATGGAAGGTGGGATGTGGCTGGGACCTTATTTGATGATGTCACAGAAAATCTGTCCTATAGACAGGTCAAAAAAGATCTGAATAGCTTGTTACATTCACACCTTATTGATGTAAATCATGTTCATTTTCTTATTTCCCATGAATTTTTACCAATCAATAATACTCCTTTGCATTAGCTGGTTCAAATCATGTTCTCAAAACAGTTTAGTTGTACAACAAAAACCTACCTTTAGTTCAAGTGTTCGTTTGCAGTTGGGAAACTATAAATACATTCAAAGTGCTTCTTACAATTTTCGTCATGTATTCAAAAGACTGTGGTTACATTAATAACCATTCAAAGAACTGAAGTCACATTAGTAACTAACACCAGATCATTATACAGATATGAAAAATATATTATATAGTACTCCTCCTTTAATATGGTGGAAAAATTCATATTAATTCATATTAACTTAGAGGCATTAAGGCTTAACGTGCTTAGCTATCTCTCCTTACACTGGTAACAGTGAGAGAATGCACTAAATATTGACCTCTTTAATTACCACACACATAAAATAGACATCAATCAATGAAGTGTTGCATTAAGTGTCTAAATAGTTTACAAATGAAACCAAAAAAAAAAAAGTGGCTAAACCCAAACCAATAGGCCGTTAGCATCACAAAACACAGTCTTAGGTGGCTAGCACCATTAGCACCTTTTCATGGCTATCTGCAGCAATTACATGAATATCAGCTGCCTTATAATTAAACAAACAGGTTAACATTCAAGATTCAAGAAAACTTTATTTATCCCGAGGGAAATTGCTGTGCAACAGTAGTAAAACAAAGTGAGAAAGGAATACAAAAGTAATAAATATAGTAAAGTAATAAATAAACAAGTTACTAAGTACACAGAATGTAAACCAACAGTGAGCGGCATAAAACTGAAATAAAAAGTACACAATAAGATTGAATAAAGTGACAAGTGGTATAAGGTGATGAAAATAATAAATTTAGCAGCAGCATGAAATAGCAGCAATTTACTAAGTCCAGTGCAGGAGATTTACAGGGTCCAGTGCACACTCAATAAGTGATGGAAGTGATAGGGAATGATATTGATTTCATTTGGCTCAGGTGACAGTGTCTCCACTGTCCCTCCCGTGACCAGAGGTGGATGCATTAAACAGTCTGATGGCCTGAGGGAGAAAAGACTTCCTCAGGCGCTCCGTGTTACATCTGGATGGGATGAGTCTGCTGCTGAAGGTGCTGCTGTGTGATTTTAGCACCCAGTGGAGAGGGTGAACCCCAAAAAAGATGGCACTGGCTACCACCGACTGGTAGAACATCCTCAGCATGATGTTGCAGACATTGAAGGACCTGAGTCTCCTCAGGAAATAGAGTCGGCTCTGGCCTTTCTTGTACACAGCCTCTGTGTTCTTGGCCCAGTCCAGTTTGTTATCCAGGTGGACTCCTGCGGAAGTCCACCACCAGCTCCTTTGTCTTAGTGGTGTTAAGATGCAGATGGTTATTCTCACACCAATCGACGAAGGAGTCCACAACGCCCCTGTACTCCTCCTCCTTCTCCTCACTGATACAGCCAACAATTGCAGAGTCATCCGAGAACTTCTGCAGGTGGCAGGTCTCAGAGCGGAAAGTCCGAGGTGTACAGGGTGAACAGAAATGGTGAGAGAACAGTTCCCTGTGGTGCCCCAGTGCTGCTGACCACAGTGTCAGACACACCGTCCTGCAGTCTGACATACTGTGGTCGACCTGTCAAATAGTCCGTGATCCAGGAAACTAGGTGAGGGTCCACCCGCATCGCCGTCAGTTTGCTCCCGAGCAGGGCAGGCTGGATGGTTTTGAACGCACTGGAGAAGTAAAAAAATATGATTCTCACAGTGCTTCCCGATCTGTCCAGATGGGTGCTGGCGCGGTGGAGCAGGAAGATGATGGCGTCCTTCACTCCTAGTTTCTGCTGGTAGGCGAATTGAAGAGGGTCCAGTGACGAGCTGACCAGGGGCCGAAGAAGTGAGAGGATCAGCCTCTCCAGAGACTTCATCAGGTGGGACGTCAGTGCCACCGGTCTGTAGTCGCTGGGGGTGCTGGGATGCGTCTTCTTCGGTACTGGAACCAGGCAGGATGTCTTCCACAGCACAGGGACCCTCTGCAGACTCAGGCTCAGGTTGAAGATGTGCTGCAGGACTCCACTCAGCTGGGATGCACACGCTTTGAGGACCCTCGGGCTGACACCGTCGGGACCTGCTGCCTTGCCTGGACGGAGTCTGCACAGCTCCTTCCTCACCTGCTCTGCTGTGAATGTCAGTGTGCCATGTGTGTTGGTGGGGGTTGGGGGAGATGATGGTGGGGTAGAGAGGACAGGTAGGGTGAAGTCCGGAAAGAGCTGTGTGGGAGGGGGGACAGCAGGGCCAGAGGTTTGGAGGTGGGTGGATGTGGAGAAGCTGGGGGAGGGGTAGTTCGGAGCCCTCTCGTCAAATCTATTAAAGAACAGATTCAGCTCGTTGGCACGTTCAATACCCCCCCCGTTGTCTGGCTTCCAGGTGGTTTGTAGCCAGTGATGCTCCTCATGCCGTTCCACACTTCCTGCAAGTTGTTCTGCTGGAGTTTGTGTTCCAGCTTCCTCCTGTAGCTGTCTTTACCCTGTTGGATCCTCTCCTTAAGCTCCCCCTGGACCCGCCTCATCTGCTCCCTGTCACCCTCTCTGAAGGCCCTCTTCTTCCCATTCAGCAGGACCTTAATGTCTCTGGTGACCCACGGCTTGTTGTTGGGGAAACAGCGTAAGGTCACTGTAGGAACAACAGTGTCCACACAGAAGTTGATGTACCCTGTTATGCAGTCCGTGAGATCATCAAGGTCCTCCCCATGCGAATCACAGAGCAACTCCCAGTCAGTTTGTTCAAAGCAGCCCTGCAAATCCTCAATGGTCTCCTGTGACCATCTCCTAACAGTCCTGGTGGTCACAGGCAGCCGCTGAACTTGAGGCTTATACAGGGGTTGCAGATGGATGAGGTTGTGATCTGACCTTCCAAGTGGAGGAAGGGCAGTGGAGCTGTATGCCTCCTTAACATTGGCGTACAGCAGGTCCAGTGTCCTGTTTTCCCTGGTGGGACAATCCACAAACTGCTTGAAGGTGGGCAGTGTTGCAGCCAGAGTGACATGGTTGAAGTCCCCAGATATCGCGATGAATGCGTCTGGGTGTCGTGTCTGTAGTCCCGTGATGACGGTGTGTGTGACGTCACACGCGAGCGCAGCGTTTGCCATCGGAGGGATGTAAACAACCAGGAAGATCACGTGTGAGAACTCTCGCGGCAGATAATATGGCCGTAGACTCAGGGCCAGCAGTTCAATATCCGGACTGCACACACGCTTCTTAACCGTAACATGCCCAGGATGACACCACTTGTTGTTAATGAGAATAGCCAGTCCCCCACCTTTCTTCTTGCCACTCTCACGGTGTCTCCTGTCCGCCCGAACAGTCTGAAAGCTGTCCACCGTGACGTTAGAGTCCGGGATGTCCTCATGGAGCCACGTCTCCGTGAAACACATAACGCTGCTCTCACGAGACACCCGCTGAGTCCTCACCAAGCCCGCCAGCTCGTCGATCTTGTTCACTAGCAACCTCACGTTCCCCATGGTGATGGAAGGGAGATGCCTTACGTCCCCTGTACTTCCTCCTCAGCTCTCTGGGAATTTCAGGCCTCTCCCGTATCAGCGCCGTTGGTTGTAGCAACAACAGCTGATCCCGGGTGTAAACAATAGGACCGCCACATTGTTGTGCCCAGACGGAGACGTGGTCAGGGAAAATTGTACGAAGAATGAGACACACGGTCAGAAAACAAGAAAGAAAGTTCCCTAACATAGTTGGCTTAGTTAGCACAACACTTTACAAAGGAAAAAAAAACGGTAATAAAAACAATAAATAAAGATAATTAGCTAAAAGTGCAGAAAAGAGAGAGAGCTACTGTTGCTGGCTGCCGCTCGACACAGCACCGGAAGTCGGACATAAATATCAGGTGCATTACAATTAACCATCCACCGGAGGCAGCAAGTGTATCAATGTCCGTAAACAGAGAGTAATGACAGGACTTAAAACTATGGGGCTGATCACCTGGGGCTCACGGGGTTTAGAGCCCTTTGCAGCAACTTATAAAATGTAATATTGATTGTGTGCAAAATATTTTTTTTTCTTTCTCTTCCTTTCTGCATTTTGAACACACTTTTAAACCATTTTTTTCACTTCAGTAATAAAATGATTAATTCATTTATTTCAAAATAAAATGAATAATTTTAAGGATTTTTAATGACTTTCAATGAATTGTTTATTTCACAATTTAAATGAATTATATTAAAGAGAGATTTTTAATATTAAAGGGATTGCATTTTAGAGCCTGGGCTACAAGTAGGTATCAGGACCCCTCCTTCTCAGTTACATTGTAGGGCCGATTGTCTTTGCATATAAAGAACGAGATGGTTATTTTGGTCAAATGAACCAAATTGCTAGCTAGCAAAGTGTAAAAATAAGGTTGGATAAGGCTACTTTGCTCACCAGTCATTGTGCTAACAGCATCACCCCTGCTGGTGCCAACCACTGGAGCCAAAGAGGTCCTCTCTCTTCTCTTTTATCAAAGTTGAAGTGTCTCCAAACATTGATGCAACCACATCATAAATGTTCATATGGATGTAGTGATACTAATCGGTGAATCTTACCATCCCTAACACACACACACTCACACACACTCACACACACACACACACACACACACACACACACACACACACACAACATACATACACATACACAGCAAGTATGATGGTACTGTGCTAGGTACTCTTTTCATGGTTCTTGGTGCTTTAGTAATATTGTTAAACTCTATTCAGTGCTGTCAATTAACAGGTGTTTTTGGGGGAACACCCTCTGACCTAACGTTACTAAACTAATTTCTAAACAACAGCTTATCATTTGACTGTTGACTTGGGCCTGTATATTGAAACTTAGATTGTATTAATTCTGAAACACATAAAAGCCCAAAACAGGCCAAAATTAATTTTCTTCTTGTAAGACCATGTCTAGGAATGGGCTGCTGCTGTTTCCGACTCATTTTGATGTAAGACATTCACGCAGGTAGTGATGTGAAGCACTGCGGACAGCGGTGAGAGAGAGAGTGAGATGATCATCAATAACAAGAAGCAGTTTGCTCATGCAAAGAAATAAATCTGTTCAAACTAGATATTTATATGCCACAAACATTTTTTTTTGGGGGGGGGGGTTGCACCCACAGTCAGTAGTATTAGTAGGTGTACAGGCAAACAAACAAACAACAACCACAACAACCATTATTCATTTCATTATTACATTTGTGGGACGTTATGAAGATTTTCACGTCCCCACAAACGTAATAAGTCCCTGCAAACATATTAGTTATTACATTTGTGGGAAATCGCGTGTTACATTTGTACACTGTAAAAAAGGATATGAGAATGTAGCTACCTCAGCTCATTTCCCTGGGTCAGATCAACTAAAATGAGTGCAGGGCTTGAAATATCAAGTTTAACTGTGCCACAAGAAACTGAGGTCATTTTCAGATCAGGAGCTCTCAAGGTAAGAACAAGTGAGGAGTGTGTAATTCTTTTAGAACAGAAAACACTTGTTCAGAAGTAGCTAAATAAATTACGAGCAGCCTTGTAAACTGTGCACATCAAGATTTTTGTGCAGTACAGAATTCATGTCAAAATCTTAATTTCACATAATTGCCTGGTATCAGTGCTCAGTCACACAAGACCTAGCTTAACTAGCGAGTTGTGAGTGATAGCCAACGTTGAAAATGGCAACAGGTGGCGATGATATTGTCACAGATTTATCGTCAGAATCCTTTTTAAGACGACCGTTTAATGAAAAGGTGGTCATTGTTAAAAAAAGACCGCCTAACGCCCGAACACCTCGGACTCAATCAACCTGCAACCTGCAGGCTATGTGCGCCATTTTCAGGCTAGCAGCCGGTAAAGATACACTACAGGCTGGTGAGTGGAACTGATTTTTTTTAATAGCTGGTTTTGCTACAGTGTTGCATCGCGTTGAACTGGTTGCATTATGCATAGTGTGTGTGGCTGTGTGCATAGCTAGAACGATACAATTTTGAAGATCGAGCAGTAAAATTATATCTTGCATAAAGCTTGCAAGGACGCCATGTTGATGGACATTTTGCTCTCAAATTTTAAAGGTTTTTGTGAGTGTGCGTTGCCTTTCCATGGAAACAAATGAGGTCTGACTAATAACTGAAACAAAATCAGTCATGTCAGTAGACTCACATGTGTAATAGAACGTAGTTTACCACTCCAGCAAATGATCCAACCCTTAGTAACGACCAAATAACAGAAAGGATTTTCTAGTCCCAGATGATGAACTCTGAGCTGACGTTAATGTTTTATCGCGGTCACGGAATTTCCCAAACTAAATCAATACTGCACAAATAAACAGATCATACTTATTTTTATCGCCCAAGTTATAACACAGATGTTGATTTTTTTCTTATAGTTTTGATAAAATGTTTTCACCGCGGTCACAATAGTGTCTCTCACACTGAAGGGAAAATAAATAACAGCCGGGGAGTTGATTTGTTTCAGTATCTTAACAGACCAAACAATTTGGGACAGGCATTTAATTCCTTCCTCTCAAAAATCTGGGATGAAAATGTCACAAACTTCTCCAGCTTCTCTGTGAATTCTCTGGCATCCTGCTGGGCAATATTTGTCTTCTGCAAGTGAAGCTAACGTTAGCTAGCCTAGCATGTTTGTTGCCGGTGTTCACCCGACTATGAACTAAGACTTTATAAGTTATATTCCATAGACTACAACTGACACAAGAATGCTATTGTAGAAATTAGACAAATATTACTGTTATTACATTGACCAGCGAATTTTACACAAGTGGCACAGACTGTTATGTTTGGGAAAATGTATAGATCAGCGGCCACTGTCGGGAAAATAAACCCTTCAGGTTTGTACTGTCGGGACTTATGTTCCCGACAATGACCGTCGTTCTATACATTATCCTGCTTATTACATGGCTACTTGACAACACGGAAAAAAACTTGACATGGTGTTTTTACAGTTTATTTGTTACCATTCAGTGTTTTTCAGCAGAGAAAATAGTTTACCAAACCGACGCCGTTTCGCTTCTCGCACTTTGCTGCTTTCCCCTCTTTTTCTTTTCTTGATCGGTGACAACTCAGCCTTTTGCCAAGACTCGAAATCACTGTATTTTCCAAAAATATTAAACTTAATGTAAAACTCATCCATACTAGTGGCATAGGAGTAATTTTTCCCCGATATGAAGTAAACTGAAGACGCTGGGGTGAAAAGTGACCGGACCACTTCCAGAGCAAAGATGTTAGAGCGCGGAGTGATATGAAATACGTGAATCAGAGGCTAAAAGGCCACTTTCCTTGACAACGGTCAAATATGCTTTGCAGCAGTTATACGAAAATAACTGACCGCTGAACGTTGGGAAGCCCCATTCAAGTGAATGGAGCATTTTGCAGCATTAAGAAGAGCCATGTAATAATCACATGTAATTCACCTTAACAAAAGTAAGGTACCTCTCATGTCTCATACCCATCCCATAAAGCAACACTATGTAGGATACGTGGTCTGCTACCTGTGTTCACAATTTGTTGGCGGTACCACCACCGGTACCGCCGCCATTTCTGATACCGGTACCACACATGCAGAGATATGAATCACGTATGTTTGTTTTTTAATGTCACAGTTTGAGTTTGGAAAGATACTCTCATTGGTGCTGAGCGTCATATTCAGTGGTTAAAATGACACACGTTGCCGGTGGTAGCCTATGACATCAGCTGTCAGTAACTCGATGACAGGCCTAGACTAAACTTGGGTGTTGGTTTTGTGCTGTGCTTAGTTTGCTGAGATTATTTCTTAGAATTTAGTATTACTAGCTAAAAATGTAAAACTATGATGTGATATTTTCATATGACTTATTAATTGTGGACAGATTTTTAAATTTTGTGGAGGTAAATCAAAATTCTCCATAGTTTTGGTTCACGAATGACTGATACAGAAAGTTCTCGCAGAGTAATCTATGTCCATCTGACTTTGATTTTCTATTTCTTCAGAACTGGAAGCTGCACTGACATGGAAAAACCTGTCCTGTTAGTTGGATGAATTGGACCTGCATGTTCTGCACATTTTCTTCAGCCAACCAACGCAGCATTCTGAGGCATTACAAGCTAAGACACGGACACTATAATAGGTCTTGCCCCTTGCCTTGCATCTACAATGACTGTGTGTGCTCTTTAAAGACACAAGTTACTCTTAAAAATCATTTGTTGAAACATCAATCAGTGGTTAATCAATCTCAGCCAGGCATTGTTGCTCATGAATCTCAGTCTAATGTAGTAACTCATCAGCTACAGTGTGAATTATGCGATTTGAGCCATGTACTCTTAAACAATACTTTGCTCATTTGGGAACTCATTTGAAAAGTAAGGAAATTGTTAACTGTCCTTTTTAGCAGTGTCAATTTAAGTCTGGTGTGTATTCAACCTTTACTGCACACAAAAGATAGATATCACTGTGATTCAGGATTTAAAAAGATAAGACCTGAACCGATTTGTGATCACAGTCCAGCAGAAACCAGTGGGGAACAAATAGGAGATGTGGTTTCATTAGATTATGATAACCCTCCAAATGTTGAAGATAATGGGGGTTCAATCAAGCATAAACTTGCATCCTTATTCCTTCGTATGCAAACAATTTTGCATGTGTCAAAGTCAGGTACACAGGAAATAGTAAATGAACTGTATGAGATAGGTGTTTTAGCAGGAGAATTTACCAATAGCTCAATTGAAAAAGTTCTAAGAGTACATCATTGCAACACTGACAACACTGTTTTAACTGGGTTAAGGGAAACACTCCAGGAAACTAATCCTCTTAGTTTACTTTCAAAGACAGGACCTTTTGGCAGTGACTACAAGAGGTCATTGTTTTTCAGAATTTTTCTTCCTGTAATTGAGCCAGTGGAATATATTTTAGACAATAGTATCAGGAAGAAGACATTTGTATACATGCCCATTGTAACAGAGTTACTCAATAGAAATGATATTCTAGAAAAACTATTAATTGAAGAATCAGTGACATCGCAGTCTGGTCATTTTAAAACTTTTCGGGATGGCTTGTTCTTCAAAAAAAATCCACTACTTTCCAGAGAGGAGCTGTCGATTGCTATTGGACTGTATGTAGATGGCTTTGAAATAGGCAATCCTTTAGGTACTTCCAAAAAAGTAATAAAATATATAAGGTATGTGCTGTGTATTGGGTTATAGCCAATTTGCCTATCAAATATTGTTCATCACTACAGTCTATATACCTAGCAGTGCTGTGTAACAGTAATGATGCAAAATCATTTGGCTATGAAAACATTCTTAAGTCACTTTTAAAAGACATACAGATTCTTCAGAACCAAGGTCTGTTCATCCAGAGGTTAGGAGCAAGCGTCAAGGGAACAGTGCTTTTTGTCTCTGCTGACAACTTAGGAGCTCATTCACTTGCTGGCTTTCAGGAATCATTCACCTGTTGATAAATTTCGCAGATTTTGTTTAGCCAGCCTTAGCAATATCCAAACAACTGAAGTAAGGAGTGGGTTATTTACCCTCAGGACAAAACTGAATCATGAAGCAAATATTCTGGAGGTTAAACAAAATCAGCATGTAAACAATGTAAATTGTGTTAAAAATGATTGTGTTTTCAACAAGCTGACATACTTTCATATAGTTACAGGGTTCCCACCTGACTTTCTGCATGACCTTTTGGAGGGAATTGTGCCTATTGAACTTAGCTTGTGTCTGAACAAGCTGATCTCAAATAAGTACTTCAACTTGGATGAATTAAACTCTGCTATTCAGAAGTTCCCATACTTATTTTCTGATAAGACTAACTGCCCCGACAGAGTACCCCCGAGTTTCAGAGTTTTCAGAATCCGTGGATCAATTGGTGGAAACGGACATGAGAACTGGACCTTGTTAAGACTGCTTCCACTGATCATTGGTGAACTAATCCCAGAGAATGACAAAACATGGGGCGTGCTTCTTGAATTGAAGGACATAGTAGAACTCTTGGCATCATCCTCTTTCTCAAATCAATCACTGTGTTATTTGGAGGAAAAAAAGTCCATAGGCAATTGCTCCAGGAGGCCGTTCCTGACCATAAACTCAGGCCAAAACACCATTTCATAGAACACTATCCCTACCTCATCAGTTGCTTTGGACCTTTGCTGGACTGTTGGACTATTCGCTTCGAAGCAAAGCACAGCTTTTTCAAAAAAGTTGTGCATGATGTGAACAACTTTAAAAACATATTGCTAACATTAGCCACAAGACACCAACATATGTTAGCTTACTACCTTGTCATGCCCAGCCTTTTCAAGCTGCCAGTGGAGGGTGGCTGTCTATCTGTGGTTTCTCTGGACATTTTGGATAACTCTCTCAAACAGGCTATCAGACTTAATACAAGGATGTTAAGACTGTGTCTCTTACAACTAGTGTCATTCTACATGGCACTAAATACTCTGAGGGAATGTTTGTTTCTGTTGGAAGCACAAGCGGATTGCCTGATTTTGGTAAAATTCTCAAAGTACTTCTTGTGAACAGCAAGGCATCATTAATCATTGAATGCTTTTCATCTTGGTACTTGGAGCACTTCCGATGCTATGAACTGACAAGGAAACTTTCCACAGACCTTAAAGTTGCAGACCCAGAAGAACTGAACAACTTCTGCCCACTGGCCCCTTACATGCGAGGAAGACTGATGGTCTCACCCAAGGTGTTTTTGCTTCACTTTGGTAACTCTTTTTATGTGAATGTGTTGCATGATTTAGTAAATCCCTTGTCAGAAAATATCTAAATTGAAATGTGTTCGCCTATTTAAGTCATATTTTAAATTGAAAGGATAATCACATTTTGTTACACATTGTTTTATGTCATCTGACAGCAATATTGTCATGTTCCCAGATCTTATCAATTAACTTATGACAACAATTTTATCATAACTGAAATAAACAGTGGCCAAAACTATTAAACAGGACCCAAAACAGAAATGGCCATAAAAGGATAGTTCTGGTTGTTAGAAGTGTGGTTGTATGAGGTACTTATCCATAGTCAGTGTATTACCTATGGTAGACGGCAGTCAGCACACCCCAAGTTTTGGAGGACTAGCATGGAAGCAAAGCAATGGACTGCTATGGACTGGGGTAAAATCAAAGGTAGTTTACACACACACAAAAACATCAGTCTAACTTTGTGTTACTTTAAGAATATTTCCCCTGCTTTCTTCTTTCCTTAAGTAATACTGTTAATATTATTTTATAGTTCAGATTTCTACCATATAGTGTTATGGCGTAGTGGGTTTTATAATGCTACTATGTCATTTATCCAGGATAGCTAGACTGAGCCACCATGTCCCATTTAGCATGTACCTGATTGTGATGTAGCTAAATCTGTTCTTAACCACAGTTTTGCTTAGCAAATGCTAAGCAAATCAGCAGCAGCCCCAGTGTCAGAATTCACATGGACATACTTGACTGCAACAATTGTGATTGTTTGTCTTCTGTTGTTTTTGTGTGTTGAGACTTCAAACCAGAAGATAAGAGCAGCTGCTTTGCTTAGACTTCCATTTTACCTGAAGGAGGATCCCAACCGTTTCCTCTGTGTCTGTGAGGTATGTGAGTGGATTTCATTGGCATGGAAAAGTCTTTATTTACTGTGAAAAACAACAAATATACGTGATTGATATCTCTGCTCATGTGTAAAATTTAAGGGGCTCTAATTACAGAATGTGGCAGAAATTGAACTTTGTTTATGTTTTCATTAGTGTATAATCTCTAGTAAATAAGAATTGGCATGTTTTGTTATCTAACTTTTGCAAAGGACTAGAATTGTTGGCTAGTTCTAGTCCAACTATTGAAAGTGCTGTAAGTCTTTGATACTGATGACAGATTTATATTTGTGTTGCGATATTTGGTAAGCCATTTGAATCACAGATTTGGCCTATTAAGTAGCTATAAATGCAAAAGAAAAAACGATTTTAACACTGATCACATCTATTATATCTGTCTCAAGCTATAGGATGATTACACTAAGGGAAATATCCAACCCGATGAAGACACTGTTTTTATATCTATTATGGTTGTCCTATGCATACATTCATGAATGTACTACCAAATTCAGTCTATCCTGTTTGGTATTTTGGAAACTTAATAACAATACAAGGTTTGTGACTTTGAAAATGATTTATATGTTACTAACGAGTACAGTATTCTGTTCAGCTAAAGCCTGTTATAGCTTATATATTTCTGCCAACATACTCACCTATTAAACATAAGAAATATAACACTAAATATGGGACATATTGCTGTGTTGAAATGAAAATGGCCACTGTTATTTCTTTCTTTCTTTCAGCTTGTCATGCTAGAAAACTAGCAGCAGTATAAACAAAAAACAATGTCCTGATCATACACAGTGCTATTCTGCAAAATTGATGTAATAATTAAAGGGGAGTTGAACAGAATAAACTCATCTGCTCATGGTCATTACAATGAAGGAAAATGCTACCCAGTGCAAAAATATTTTATCGATTTACTGAAATAAAATGATTATGCTTTACGATCTCATCCCTTAAAGCCAAGTACAGAACTCGGCATATGTTTCAATCTCATGTGGTCTGGTTTGGGAATGGGGATACAGCCTAATACTAGACTAACAATAAATGACATTACACAAATATTGTCTAATAACTAATATGTAGGTGCCTCAAAGAATATTTTTTTTTATTTAAGTAAACTGACATCACATCTCTTGGTGTTTGTTGTCATTGTCTTACCAACATAGGGTAGTAAATGAAGTTTAGTATAAATACAGTACATGCTTAATTACTGAATACTTCAGAGTTCAGAAGAGGAAGCTACACAAGGAGTGGACATTGGCCTTTGTATTGTTGCAGAGGAAGGTGGAAGCGAGCTGGAGTTGCTGGCAAAAGAGATCATCGATGTTGCTGTTGTGCTGGAGGAGCACATCATTCTGCATGACCTAAGAGATGTTGCTAATGCCTTTGCAACACTTATGGGTCTTCTTTACTGCCTTGACACAGACTATCCCAAAGGACTGAGGTACACATTTGAGTTGATACAAAAAGTGTTCATGGGCATCGGAAGTGACAATTGTTCAGCCAAAGTTCATGGAATCCGAAACGAGATGCTGAAAGGAAGGGTATAATGGCAAGTTGGCCAAGTTAATGGCAGCTGTCACTGTTCAGATGTTGACTGATGTAGTGTATTTGTTCAGTCAAGCGATGATGTGATAGTGCTGTAGTTAAAATGCACAAACCCTTTAGCAGTAAGCTTTTATATTTCACAATTTCAATGTTTATATGTTTACTTCTTGCAAATGAAGGCACAGTACTAAGGCTATCTTGCACACAGTTTTATTAGATAAATGTTAGTACTTCAGAAACATGTGGCATTTGTCATGTTCTACAACATGGTAGTGTTTTATCATTAAGTAGATTCATACCATAATCACTGAATCTTGAAATAAAAATGTCATTCTGAATGTTCTTTGAGGTTGAAGAATATTTTCTTGTTTAGTACTTTTTGAAAATAGACTTCAGATTTGTAACCTGTGACTTCAGAAGTAACCTGGCTGCCCTAAAAATTTAAGTTAATTTAACAAAATGCTTAGTTGGGCCAAGTTTATTATTATATTTGCATAACTAGAAATTATAAATTGATTCTACCACATGCTTAGTTTCAACAACTTTTGTTTTTATGTAATAACAACTCAAGATATTGATACAATTTTGTGGATTTTACTAATCATTCTATGTTGTCTCAACCTACATTTAGGTTTGTACAACTTGAAATGCCTCGTTGGTATATATATATATATATATTAAAAAATGCTGTTTAATTTAAAATATAAAGTTCATGGGACTAATTTGTCAGATTCATCTTTACTACCCCAACTCCTTATTCTAGGTTTACAGAACTCAGATCTGTGTTCAAACAACTGAAGTTTCTTAGCTTACATAACTCTCATTTTAAGGCTTGCCTAACTCAAAATTTTAAGGCAGCCAGGTTACAAATTATTTTAAGTTGAACTAATTTTTTTTTTTGTTTATGGTGTAGTAGGCAGAGGCTATTAAGTTTGTGGAAAATGTATTTAATTTGTGGGTTTATTACAATAAATGCTGCAGTTTTTTATTACGTTTGTGGGTTTATTACGTTTATGGACATTATTACATTGGCGGGCAACCAATGTCAGGACTGTGGACTCAAGATAAGCCTCAGCCAAATGTCCCTGGCAGAGGTCTCAGAGGTAGTCAAGAAGCTACTCAGTGGCAAGGTGAAAGGTGTGGATGTAATTCACCCTGAGATGCTGAAGGATCCAGACAGTTTTGGGCTGTCAGGTGTGTGTTTTATGTACTTAGAGAAGACCTATGATCCTGTTTTCGGGGAGTCCAACGCCCATATCCTAGGCACACATTTCCAGGGGATGGTGGCATCTGCCAGGTTGCACATTGTCAGGATTCTGTTTATGATATGTACTCAAGGCACACAGTCTATGGTTTTTTTTGCAGATGATGTGGTTCTGTTGGTTTGTTAGTTTATCAGACTGTGAGCTTCAGCATGTACCGGGGTGATTTGCAGCTGAGTGTAAAGTGATTGGGTTAGAATCAGCACCACGAAATCTGAAGTCGTGGGTCTCTACCCAAAAAAAAGTAGAATGCTCTCTTTGGGTTGGGAATGAGCTGCTGTCTGAAGTTAGAGTATCCCAGGGACTTGTTCAACAACGTGTGAAAAATAGAGCATGAGATGGACAGGTAGATTGGTGTGGCATCAGCAGAAATGCAGGAATTGTACCAGAATGTTATGGTAAATGATGCTGAGATGGAAGGCAAAGCTTTCAATTTAACATTCAATCTATGCTCCAAGCTTTGGATATAGGGTGAGGTGCTTAGACATTCTGATGAAGCTTGGAGTGGCGCCACTACAAAAAGAGCCAGTTGAGGTGGTTTGGGAATTTGATCAGAATGCCTGGTAGGCATGTCTCCTTGGAGGTTTACCGGGCATGTCCAAATGGTAGAAGACCCCGGGGTAGATCCAGTACATGCTGGAGGGATTATATATTTAATCTGGCCTGGGAATACTCTGGGATAACTGAAGAGGGTGTGGAAAACATTGTTGGGGAGAGAGACGTCTGGACTACCTTCCTAAGCTTGCTGCCACACCAACCTGGCCCCAGATGAACAGAAGAGCATGGATGGTTGATGGAAAATGTTTTCATCATAAAGGTGTAAAAAGAATGTACTGTTTCTCTTCTCTGACTTCACCATGCTGGCCAACTTGATTTTTATGCAAAAGCTCTGCATCTAAGAAATATTTGTTGAATTAAAACTTTTAATCTCTTAATTGTAGCTGAAGTAGACAGAATATAGAGAGAATGGGCGATGAGAGGAAGAACACTGGAAGTTATATATTATATGACTCCCACAGAAAAGAGCTGTTTTTCTAAATGTATTTTTACCAGAAAATGATTTTTTTCATGACTATTGTGTGTAAAAAAAACAACAACTAGTGACTAGAATGGAGCACAGAGAGACTGGAATTTAAAAATTAGATTTTTGGTTTAGGAGATCAGACATCATGTCAGGCCACGATTCAGCACAGTTCTTCACTGCCTGAGAAAACTCACAAACCTCAATCTTTCGCTGACATATGCGCGAGCACACACACACACACGTGCATGCACACACACGCATGCACACTAACACATACACATATCACAAACCACCATCCCCCCTCACGTTTGCGGGTAATGGATTTTTATCAGGGCAACAGTATCAGCGCTGATTTTGACGAGTCCCCAGGCTGCTCTACAATTCCTTTTGAAATCCCTTTCTTTAGTAGTCTTGTTCAAGTAGCCTGAGGCCATGGCCCTTCGAGATCACAATGTTATTAATACAAACATGTCAAACCACATGCTGAAATTCAAAACAGAGGTGCCAAAATGTCAAGGTGTCAAACTCCTGAAATATAAATTATGCTTTAATATTCCTAAACACTACACAAAATATGCTTCAGTGCATAAAAAGGATGATGCGAACAAGTGTTTAATATTTCACTGTAATGTCACCAATTGCAGCAGTGGAGGGGATGTGCTGACGGCTGTGGCCCTGGCTGTGATGTGAAATTTCGATAACCCTGCAGGATTAATGACTGGACTTGGTATGCCACCCTGCCATCCTCCCATGGTGCTCCAGCATGAAATCCCCCTGTAGAAATCTCTAGAACATCTGCTGAGGAAACAAAACTGTGGCTAATTATCATCTAATAATCCCCATTTCTTTAGAAAGCTGACTGAATTTTTTTTTAAAGCCTTCTCTTGAATTTTGCTGCAGTATGAATAGTGTATATCACTGGTTTAGCTTTTTGTCAATTGAGATATAATATTGGGCATCATGTTGGGTGTAATTAGTCCTTGTTTCCTTTATTAGGCAGACTTGTGAATCATTACTTTATATCATTTGTGTTTCTGCTTGCTCATCCACTCTGTTGAAATACTACTACTACTACTACTACTACTACTAATAATAATAATAATAATAACATCAATTTATTATTATTATTATTATTAATAATATTGTTATTATTATACATCAATTATACATCAATTTCTTTGTCCTATTACCAGTTTCCTTTTCATTCTCTGGATCTTGACATTTTGGAAAATCAAATTGTCTTCAGCAATTTGAATCCCTGATTAATCATACATATGTAGTTGTTGTATATTGTGATTGACCAAACTGTAATATCATTGCTGTGCTTGTATCATCAAAATGTATCCTTAATTTTATGTTAATGTTAAATGTAAAACTATTTTTATATGATTTCTTAGGCAGCAGTTCAATGATCTTTCCCAACCACCCTACCTGGAACCTTTCTCTCTGGTGAGCTCACTTCTTTCTAAATCCACACTCCAATTTTTTTTAATCATTTAATTTATCAGACTTCACGCAGCTTCCTCTGGCCACAAAAAGACTTTATTCACCTGTTTTCACACAAGTAGTGGTGCTCCCCAGCACAGAAACAGACTTTGATGTCTACAATCAACATACTACTCCTATAAATTAAGTTGAATTTTAATTGGTCTTTACTGACCTTTGTGAGTACACTTTTCAGTGCATTTTGAGTGTAGCTAACTTATATAAAAAAAGAGTCATAATTATATTGAGACCAAACTTAAAACTTAATTACAAAACACTGCTTGAGGCTTTTTGTAGTGATCAATTTACTGTTACAAGTCTTCAAAGAAGCCTTTAGGACTTTACAAATAATTTCTCTGGGCAACCAGAACAGATTATTATTGGTAATAAAACTATTGAAAATAGAAACTGGTATGCACTGTCTTTGATACATTAGCTGCACAGACTCCATTAGAATCCTTTGCCAAGCACAGGATTTTTGCCCCGATGGATGAATATTGCCATGTTGCTTGTGCTCTGCCATTACTTACAGTACAGTCTTATAATTGTGTAATTGACTGTCATTAATATGAGCAGCATTGTAATGATATAAAATCTTGTGCACAGGTGTATCGATAGAGATACTGTTTCATTTTCCAATACAGATGTATATGTTAGTAATTGTGACATCATCAAGCCCTGAGAAAAGACATTGCCCATTGGTAGTAACGTTGCCATTCAATGCTTGCAATTGAGTAGAATGAGAAGTGGTCGGACCCAAAACTGTTGCCAATTTCTACACCATCATGGTCAGTAATGAGCGTTGCTTTCTTAATTATCCTCTCCTTTTCTCCTGACATCTGTCCTTTGTGCACAGGCACATCAGATTGCTTCAACAACCTCTGTGGATGATGAGAGAGCCTTGTTACAATATCAATATTTACAGCTCTCTTTTCTCTGGCTGGTTGCTACCAGTTGGCAACTGTGGCCCCAATTAACAACCAATTAAATGCCTGCACTGCACACATCCTACTGCAGAAAGGAACATGTCATTTTCAGTGACTATTAAAATCTGACATGAAGGCATCTTGCATCTGTGACAGTAGAGGGTGGGAACCATCCAGAAAGGCAAAGTTACCTGATGTGTTTTGTCACTTCTTCTGGTTGCCTGAGCAGGCATTTGTGCTGGTGCATTTGCTTTAGGGCCTGGGACTGTCTGACTGCATCTGCTGTGGCTGCTCTTTGCCTGCCAGCTCCTCTTCATGACATCTGAAACTAGCCAGACCAGCACTGGTTTACACATGAAATGCTCAGGCCACTCAGCCCTGTGAGAGCAAACTGTCAGTCAGCCAGCATAGGACCTTGAAGCACTGACCTGCTTGCTTAACTGAGTTGTGCTGCACACCTCTCCTGCACTGGGAGTGGGAGTAAGAGTATATCACATGCAGGCTATTTGTCTTTTATCCCTTCTCTCTCTGTGTATGTGAATGCAGTTTTACTTCTCGTAGTTTTTTGAGAGTGAGAACGAAAAAGGCAGCAGCAAGAGTACTGAATTTGTTTTTATCCCTGATTTTCTTTGCTTACAGTAGAATTTAGTATGAGTTAACCGAAAAATTACAGAAAAAAACTGCATGTACATTCTTTCACTTAGATCTATCCCTGAAGATAGTTTTGGTTTCATTTATCCAGGGGGTTGAGATTTGTTTGTCAATGCAATTGAAGTGAATGGATTTTTTGGCAATTTTTTGTATTTGTTTTGTTTCATCTGGATACTCATCTGGACACTGAACTTTTTTTATTGCCAGGTCTTTTCACTAAAGTCCCATGAAAAGTTCTTCTTGGTGAATAGGACTTTCTTAAGTTATCCAAACTGATCAAAGAAGCTGTCTTTGTTGGTTTTGTCTCTTAGTATGGAATCAAGAGGTGGTGAGGATTGTGTGTTTGTGTGTGCAGTGATGAATATATATGTATATTGATACAAAACTGACTTGTTTTGCCAGTGAGTCCTGGTAGTGAAACAGAGCCAGATGCAGCAGATCACCCCGAACCACTGAACCTTACATTCCTCCTGACATACTTATACCCAACACATAACACTTTGTCAGGGGTCAGCTGCTGGCAGAGAGACATAGAGAAAGACAGAGAAGGAGGGTTGTGGGTGAGGGTTTGAGAGGAGTGGGTGTAGAGCAGAGGTAGAGTGAAGGTGCACATACCCCTGTGCCCTCTCAGTCTACCTGGAGAGGACAGAGGGCAGCTTGGAGAAAAAGTGAGGAGACCTGCAGCGAAACGAGGGAAGGATGTTGCTTCATAGTTGAAGCCCTAATTGTGTGTGTGTGTGTGTGTGTGTGTTCAGGGTGTCAGATCTGGCCTGCTGCTTTGCAAGGCGAATGGCAAGACCCATAATCCAGTTAGAGGTAAAGGGGGAGTCATTGGTTGGGTGGGTGTTTAGCCTCCAGCTCAACAGCAGGCCAGCTCACAGGTCATTGAACCCCCTTCTTCTCCTCATCCCTCCTTGCTCCTTAGCCCCCCCCCCCCCCCCCTTCAGCTGCCTTACCTCCTCCTCTGCCTCCCGTCGGGGAAGATTAACGAGTAGAGCGTATTTGAGGTCAGAAGATAAACAAGTGTCTGAGAGAGGTACAGTATCCATCTTTTTTCTGTCCTCTGTTTTTCATTATTTTAATATCTTAAATGGCAAAGACTGGTGGGAAATATTTGATCCTGTGGAGTTAAGTCCATTGCATGGACACTGGGAGCCTGGCTAAGCTCTTCAGAGACATACCTACAGGGGGCCGTGCTGTTGATAGCAAGGATGTGGTGGAATTTTTTTTTTCAAGGAGGGGGGGATGCAAACAGATGCATACTCTTCCAGGGTTCAGTCCTCCCATCTTGTTTAATGCTTACAAAATTGTTGTGAAATTGTGGGGAGATTTTGAAAATTATCCCCAAATGCACTGATGTACTTCAAAAGTGACATCAAAATAGTGTGATTCAACACATATATCTTTCAAAGTTGGTAATATTTGATAGAAATGCCTTTAGCATTCATGTAAACAACACAGATGTGACCAAAGCGGCGTGATGCCTGTCTTTGATCCCGGCGTCTCCGCTTTGATCTGGTTCACAGACTAAAACATGTATTTTCCGAGGGGGAATACAGGCAGGCACCGCAGTGAAATGGCCCTGGCAGCATTAGCAAAACATCGGCTTAGGCTGGGGATGCAAACCGCCAACACACAACTCAACAAATTAACTAAACATACTTACTAGTCTCACATGTTTAGTGCAGCATGCCCTGTGAGCCTTGAAAAATTGTTTGCTGTTGCACCCCTAATAATGCATTTGCGGAACCCCCCTGCCACCACCACCACATTTGCAGATTAATGTAGGAAGGTTGACACAGGTTATGTGATAGCATATTTGTACAAGTAAAGACAGGAAGGAGCTTACAGAAAATGAGAGCTAATACATCTGACCTCCAGGACACCTCCGCCGTCAAGCAGTGGATTTCTACCACCAGCACCGTCGCAAATAATTTGCGGTAATTGGCTTTGAAGGCAATTACTGTGGAGAGAAGACACAGAGGAGGAATGCTAGGGAGAAAGTGTTGCAGGATGAAATGCATATTGATGGTTAGCATCAAAAGCAGGCCTCTTTGAAGTGCTGCTGTGGTGTCAGCGTGTGATGGGAGAGCTGATAGAAAAAACTGGACAGGAGACAGGTTCTTCTTAAGCACATGGCTGGCTGCTACAAGAGGTCAACTACCCTGTAGCAGTGTATGTCTGAGTATGCATGTTTGTGGACTCAGTGAAGAGAAACTCAAAGAACAGGCAACACAATTTGCTTTCCAATATTTCAAAACAAAGATTATTGTTTTGCAAACATTTGTAAATAAACATACAATTGATATTATGATAGAACAGAAGGCAATATTTAGCTGTGTGTATATATATATATATATATATATATATATATATATATATATATATATATATATATATATATATATATATATAGAGCCCTACACAAAAATGTGTACTCGGGTACCACCGGTGTTGTCGTGGCTTGGAAAAAAACCCCACATTGATCAGTTTTACACTCACAGTATTTACCACTGTCATTCTGAGGGCCAGTCTTTGCCTATTATCAGCGTTGTGCTTGTACTGTAAGGTGTGTACTGATGTACCAGCAGCCATCGACCCTCGGTCACTCTGACTCAATGGCTAAGCTATACTGTAGCTGGCAAATTCTCTACCCCTCTCTCACCCCTGGAGGGTAACAATAGGTCTATAAACCCAATGAGAGCAGGCTGTGCTGAGAGAGAGAATGAGCGCTGAAAATATATGATGAGAGAAAAATGACGTGCATGTTTTTCTGTGTTTGTGTCTGTGTGTAATACAGAGTCTGGTTTAGTCCTCTGAAGTTGTCTGGGCAGAATATGTGTCAGCTTGACAGCTGACACTATAGTTCTCCATTGTGACCCCTGATAGGCCAGGTCAGTACAATATCACCACCACACTGGCCGCTATTGGCCAGCCTGGGAGAGGTAGGGTTTTTTCCTGGCTTCCCCTCGCAGAGACAATGTGAATACAATTACCCACTTTGTCTCTGGCCAGAGTGCAATCCAAGATGCATGGTGGGGAAACCCTGGCTGAGTAAAAATAACACTGTTTTCACTGCAATTTGACTTGATCCTAAACTTTTTTCTGTCTTCTGTGTGAATACATGGAGAGGAGATTTGATTTTTATCATATTAGCCTTTTGCTTTTTAAACTTGGTATTAGTGAAAAGTGGCTGTGATGTCAGCAGCAGTATTTATTTAATTTCCTAATCATCTGCACCAGACAAATACTTACAGGTATTTTTACACAACTAAACATGGTGAGACTCAAAGAGGTTACAGTACTGTTAATGTAATCAGTCCAGTGTCAAGTTTGAACTATTTTTCAGTGTTGCACCTACAGTCTGTCCATCATTTTTCTATATGAAATATATATAAATATGTTATGCTCACTGCACATCTTGATCATAATTCTTTAATAACCAAATTTACACGACTCTTTAGCATGAACGAGCATAGTTCGTGCTAAAGGGTTGGTAAATTTATAAATGTTAGAAAGTACATTAAAAAAAAATCAAATATTAGTATGGGTGTTGCTGTTGACCTTAGTGGCATTTTAGGTTTTTCAGTGTAAGAATGCTATTAACCAAAGCGCTGCAGGAAAGCAAAATGTGCAAGTTAGCCATCAACTACTTAAAATCAGTTATGTCATAAGCTTTGAGTTGAAGAGCGCTGATACAAAGATGCTGTGAAAATATGTAAAGATCCCAAGAAAACTGCTTCTCCTCAAAGTAATAACATGTCAGGGCTACATGGAGTCCACAGGGTCAACTTGGGTTCTTGTGTGTGTATTCTTCTACAATTATTGTTTGTTGATAATGTATATGATTTGAGCCAGGGTGAAGAACATCTAACCTTTCAATCAGAGGCCCTGTTCACAGCCTGTCCAACGTGGGATTGTCTACAGCTGAAAAATGTAAAAGGCAGCTAGCACCAGTTAGCAGCAAACTCAAAGAAGAAGAAGAGAAACTAAAAATGTCTGCAAATTGGGGAGACAGCGATGTGATGGTACAAAGGGACCGTCTCACCCTCCAAACAGATTAACTGCCATATAACAGGGAAGGTAAATGACATGTAATGCCACGTTTACAATTGTTAAGAAGCACTGCCTGACACGTATGTATTGCATCTTACTAGATGCCAAAACTATTGTGTTGCATGTCACACCTCTTTCAATTGTGGAACACCTGGATTCTATCTGAAATCCCACACTAGGGCAGCATAATGCAGCAGTTTGTTTCAATGTAAAAAAAACAAAAGTGGTGCAAAGAAGGGTCTTTGTTAGAGCAGTACTGTGTGATCTCTGCAAAAAAAAAAAAAATTACTTAAGCAGCAAATGTGGATTAAACCACTACTGAAAATATTCCCCTAAAGTGTCCAGTGGGAGACAAAGACAGGAACCAGCAGGCTTTGGGTAAATACATCAGAAAATGCTAACACAAAGACAGGCTAATGCAAATTTAGAAGAGCACAGGATGAGGATGAAGAGTGAATAAATGAAACTTGTGGAAAGGGTTAGGAAAGAAATGAAGAAGGCCATGGAAGCTGGTACACTTGAGAAAAGCTAAAAGAACATGGAGGAACATTTGCTAAGGTGGATGCTGAGGAGCTCGTGCACGAGGTATCAGCTGCTGTCACCGTTGTGCTGGTATAGGAAAATACTGGCCTGCAGATGTTGAGCTACATCTACACCAGCAACCTGCTGGACCTGTACCCAAACCTCAGCATTGCCCTCCGACTGATGTTGACAGTCCCCGCGACTGTAGCAAGCGCAGAGAGGAGTTTCTCTCGCTTGAAACTAATTAAAACATACCTGCGGTCAGCGATGCAGCATGAGCAGCTGTCAGCCCTCGCTCAAATCTCAATTGAGCACGACGTCACTAGATCACTCGACAGAGATGACATAATTAGAGCATTCTCAGCTCTGAAAAACAGAAAGGGTGGATTTCTGTAAAGGACGAGTTAGTCTGAAGCCTGTCTGTTCTTTTTCTGCACACTGTCTGTAGTGCTAAAATAATGCAGAGCATGTTGCACTTACTAGGCTACTTTTGTTGCCAATTTTCAAGTTCATGATTGTTATAGGTGTTACAGTTTTGGATTGTAATAAGATACCTGTTTGTGTCTTAAAATGCACATGAATATGAAAAATGCATTTGCATTATGTTGAAAACCAACTTCAATCCTCATTTTTTCCCCCTGCTCATTCCTGGGTTCTTGCCCTATAGAGATTTTAACACTTGTTCACAATGTATCGTTTTAAGACCGTGTGTGTCCCTGGGAGGCATGATGAGTTTAGGCAACTGCATCCTGTCAGGTTTCAATGCAGAAACAGAGATGCATAGGTGCAAACATACTGGTAATTAAATGTTTAATGGGATAGGGCCTCATATGTAGTATTGAACCCAGATGCCTAAGGCCGCCACTTAATATACCTAGTGTTGCATAAGCAATACACAAAAGCTTGAGGGCTACAAGCTGTATGCATATACATTGAGGTTGGACCAGTCACCTCAATAGAAAAGTGTGATTCCACCTTTACACTCTTCTAGCTGCCAAATGCAGTTTATAGTTTAATTACAATCGAATCAGTCACACAGAATGGTACAGGCAAAATTTTAAATATGAACTTGTGGGTGTACAAACTGTGTGCCACAAAAAAGTGACATGGACTCCATTTATCGACTTGTTTCCCAACCAAACATGCTCTTGGAGGCAAATCTTTGACAAGTGCTCTGAACATGCTCTGCCTTACAGCATAGTAAATATCACAGGCTCATGTTTCTGCAGCTGCCTCGCTCTGACCCAACTTATTGATTTCCCCCCTTTTGAAAAATACATTTGAAAAAGGCCTTAAGCTATCTGACAGTGCTGAGGGCCCTGACACACACTGCCTAGTCTTGGGGCCCCCTGCGTATTTCATGGAACCCCCAAGCAGCTCTGGAAAGAGGAGGGGTTAGGGGTCATCCTGTCAGGCCATGTCCTGCAGGTCCCCCTCCCCTGATACTGACGTCCAAATAAATCTCTTAGCCCCCTCTCCTGACGATGCAACATGAAAGAGGACGCAGCCATTACCGCCGGTTACCAGAGCAGACAAGCACCATCTCTCTGTTTATATTCCACTCCTCAAGCTCCTCTTCCTTCATCTAACTCTTGCTCTTATCAGCCCATCCCTCCTCCACCTAATTCACTCCTCTGATACTTTTCCTTTCTGTCCCTGGAGAAACGGGCCTTGGATGGCTGGTCTGCTTTGACAGAACAAATGGTGCAGTGGAGCTCTGTGACTTTCTGGGTCCTTCTAATCACATTGCTTATGCTCAATGAGAGTTCACCTGCATCAAGTTGTTTATCAAGAAAACAATCAAGGTTTTGATTGAAATCATCAATAGTTAGACATAAAGACTTTGTTAATTATTTTAATCTACTGATATACAGTATTTGCACATTTTAACATGTTGTATGTACATACTTCTTCATTTTCTACTCTCAGTTTGGAGTTCTGCACAGGACCTGCACCATGCCCATATTCCCAAATAACTGACCGAAACTGACTGATACTGAACTTTGAGACTCCCAGACATGAAAGAAAGCACTATTTATCCATTTGAAAACTACAATGGCACTCAATAGAGTGCATACCTCCACCAGGCCAAGTCCCCTTTTGTACTGACTCATAGATACAAGCCACATATTACTACCACCTATCTCACATGTTGTCTCACATGTTAAACAAAGTGAAAAGAAATACTCAATAATAATAAATTGGGTAATCCTGCTGATGGATAAACCAGCCAACTGACCAACAAACACACAAACTGACATGGCTCCCAATTCTATACATGTTTAAAAACATCTTTATGCTATCTATATAGTCTGTCTATATCATATAAATCTTATTCCTGTGTCATTGTTTAAAGCGTGTGGTGTTGTGACGTTGCATGAGTCAAGTACACAGTCTTCACTTAGGAGAGCATGGTGTGCATGAGTGTGAAGTTTATTTATTACTTAGTTGACTTTTTGGAGGATGTATAAGGCTAATCAGTGCACACTGTGCAGCTACATGCACTTTAGCAGAATGGCTGTATAAGAGCATCCGTGGTCATATTTTGACCTTGCAGCTAACAGCCGGTTAGAACCATAACAGGATGGGTCTTTATGGGATGTTCAAACAACATTCAATCAACATCTTAATTTTTCCTAGCTATCTTTTACCTGCTCAGATAGTTGTGCTTGTGGTGGCAATAGATTTTTGTCTGTAGCGAAGTTTATGCTTGATTTTATTTTTGTATTACTTTTTTAAATTAATATTACAGTTCACTATTATTTAATATTAAATTGATATATTTGGAATATTTCCCTCCAGACATTTTGGTTCAATTATATTTTCATTCATATTCCATGCAACAACATATAATACCAGCAAAAATCATCACACATATACATATATCTGTTGATCTGGTGTAACATTACATCATGTAGAGCATAACCAGTCCATAGTAAAAAAAAAAAAAAAAAAAAAAAAATCATACAAAATGAATAGCAAAGTGCACTATTGCTAGACATTTTGTGGACTATAAAATTTGAGCTGTAGCAACTGATTCATAACTGATGGGAATTCAACAGTACATTCTTGTGTAACTGAGATAATTTATGGATAAAAAATATTAGACTTTAAAAATGAGGATGAAATAATTAAAAGTATTGCCCCACCTATATAACCCTTTAAAGGAGAACTTCGGTCGATTTAAACATGCAGCTTCATTGCTAAAGCTACCCTTAACTTGCCAGTACTGAAGACGCGAACACATTTGGTCCAACCATTACAGGGCTCCATGAACGGAGAGCTAGCATTGACAGCTAACAGTATGGGGTCAGAACTTTACACTATGTTTTAAGCATCAACAGACAGACAACATCAGCAGACATCTTACAGCACAGCACTGTAGCATGTATGACTCAAAATGAATAAAAAAGTAGTTAAAACAGTGTTTTTGTGCAAGTAGCTACATACCGGTTTGTTGACATCCGTGTCTTCTGGTAGATAGACCAAACTAGTCAATCTGTCGAGCGTTTGCTTGCTCCCTGACTGGCAGAGATGGAAACTTGAATTTTGCAGACAGAAACGTATTCCAGCATTTTCATTTTCCTGTTCATAATGTACATGTCCACGTTATAGTCTGTCATGAGCCATGAGCCTTACAATAGCCTGTTAAGCCTGTTAAGCGCATGCTCGATGGATATACTAGTTTGGTCAAGCTACCGGAAGACAACAAACTGGTATGTAGCTCCTTGCACAAACACACTGTTTTAACTACTTTTTATTCATTTTGAGTCATACATGCTACAGTGCTGTGTTGTAAGGTGTCTGCTGATGTTGCATAACTTTTGGTGTGAGATTTGGAGCATGTTAAGATGCTTAAAACACAGTGTAAAGTTCTGACCCCATGCTGTTAGCTGTCAGTGCTAACTCTCCATTCACAGAGCCCTGTAATGGTTGGAAAATGTGTTCACGTCTTGGGTACTGTCAAGTCAAGGGTAGCTTGAGCAATGAAGCTCTCCTTTAATATTCACGCTATCTGCACACTTGCAGCAGGAGTGAGAGCTGTATTGTGAAAAAATCAATGTACCGACAGGGCTCTCTACAGGTGACAGATTGACATATTTGACTGACTTTACAAGGGGAGGTGAGAAATGGTGCAATCTGTCCAAAGTCATTAAGTTTTTTTTTTACATGATTGTGTCTGGATTTGTATCTATCGATATTTGTGATTAGAGGTGCATGAAAGGACATTGCAGACATTGCCTCAATAAATAAATATTATCAAGCCAAACTGCTCATAAGACTATCATGGAGGCTTAGAACTCTATAAATATCAAAATGACATAAATAAATCCATAAAAAATGGATTTTTTCTTGAATGAAATCTTTTTCTTTTTTTTTTGGGGTGGAAGAATAAACTTTCTTTGTTTTTGAATATTCAGTTTTCGTTTTTGCCTTTTATTGACAGAGCACCTGAAGATGTGACAGGAGACAGGTTGAGAGAGAGGGGGAGTGACTGGTAGCAAAGGGCCCCAGGCTGGGACTCCAACCTGGGGCCGCCGCAGCGAGGACAAAGCCTCTGTACACCCGCTCTACCCACTGACCTAAAAGGCGCCCCGAAAATTCAGTTTTCAATCAGAAAAAACAGATTACAATCAAATCAAATTAAAAACTCCTCAACCCCTCAAAATGTCACTAGTATTGAATGATTAAATTGAATGAAACTCGATGGAAATTAAATTGGAAAGGGAAATAATCAGTTAATTTAAAAAAAGTCAATATCATAATGGTTAATTTTGACAGATTTAAAAAAGAAAGGAGGCCTTAGAGATTGCCAAACATTTTAATTTTCATGGCAGTGGGCCACAAAAAATAAGGGAGATAAATACATTGACAAACAGAAATTATTCAAATTATGTTATAATAACAATGAGCTGTGGCTAATGTAGTGTGGTGTAAAACAAAAGAAGGCAATGCAACAAAGAAACAAGCAGAGCAGGACAAAATTTTATTCTAGTTTGAAGTATAATTTTTATGTTCAGGGGTCTGCCAGTTTGAACATACAATGTCCATTTCACAGTGATAGTCTTATTGTTGGCAATAATTATTGTGGCAATGTTATGCTTAGAAATACAGTAAAAAATATTTGATTGTATTTAATCTGCAGGGTCCATTTTCAATTGTTCATTTATTTTCCCCCAAAAGATACAATACAAGGTGATTCACAAAGGCAAGGAAGTAATGGCAACCTTAAAAAGCAATATGTTCTCACTCCCAATGCATCAATGGCCTTAACCTTCAAATCATGGCCCTCTACCTGTCAAGTAAGCAATAATACCCAAAATGACACATCTGGTTAGACAAACAGTTCACATATAATGACATGATATGACTATTGAACTTTACTGACACAGTTTGGTAAGGTTGAGGCACAAAAACTACTAGGCTAGGTTTAGGAAATGATCTTATTTTAGGTTACAGAAACTACATAACATCATTTCACTTATGTGACTTATACATCACATCTTATGTTGGTTAACTTATCACATAACCCCCACATTCCACACTGTCAGGGCTGACAGACACTAAGAGCAGTAAACGCAAAGGAGAGGGGCTTAATGTTTATGTGAACAACAGGTGGTGTAATCCTTGTCACATTACCATCAAAGCCCAGATATCGAACTGTTAGCTGTGGGTCTCCGTCCTTACTATTTACCCCGTGAATACTATTGTATTATATATGTATCATAATATTGTATGGCTGCATATATTCCCCCGTCCACTAACCCGACATCGGAATGTGACGTCATCCACTCTATAATAGCCGAACTACAGACTGTACACCCGAGTGCTCTCATTATAATCTAGGGTGATTTCAACCATGTCTCCATTAAAAAGACACTCCCAAAATTCACCCAGTATGTGACCTGTAAAACCAGAGAGGAGAAGACTGTGGACCAGCTGTATGCTTATGTAAAGGTTGCATACACCTCCATGTCCCTTCCCCAGCTGGGAGGATCAGATCACAACTTGGTGCTTCTCACCGCCTGCTATGTGCCTCTAGTGAGGATGCTGCCTGTGACCACAAAGACAGTGAGGACATGGTCAGAATACTGCTATGAGGAACTGCAGGGCTGTTTTGAGGTGACAGACTGGAATGTACTGTGTGAGCCACATGGAGAGGACACTGATGGGCTTACTGAGTGCATTACAGACTACATCAGTTTCTGTGTGGGTGGCATTGTCCCAGCAGGGACTGTGCGTTATTACTCAAACAATGGGTCTTGGGTAACAAAAGACATACTCAACCAGAAGAAGAGGGCTTTCAGAGGTGGCAACAGGGAGGAACTGAGGGACATTCAGGGAACATCCACACAAAAACACTCTTTTGCGAAAATGCACATGTATTGCATCGTTTTGGCTGACCATCCACACGGATCCTGAAAACGCAGCGCCTGAAAATGTACTTTTTTGAAAACCAGTCTCAGGGTGGAAAAATCCGAAGACGCAGCCCTCCCATTGTCACGTGGACAGCGAATCTGCATACTTGATGACGCCATTGCCCCACCCCTTGACCTCTATCCTCCGATCTCTGAACCCTGCAACGTCTCATAATAACAACAACAACAACAACAATGGCGGACTACATGCTCGTGTTCGTGCCACACTTATTAAGTTAAGAACTTATTAAGCCTTTCTTGCAACCTTGTAGTTGCGTTGCAGCAGCAGTTCGACCTTATTACCGGTCCACACAAAATATTCTGGTTTCCCTGCACTAGCCATTTTCATCTTCATCTTGTTGTGCTCGGTTTCTCCATCTACTGTCTGTTTGTTTACAGAGCGCAAGCTTAATGCTCCGTGTATTCTTCTTCATTTTTCGTGAATGTCAAGCGCCACCTATAGGCCTGGAATATGAACTACAGTGTTTTCGGTCGTTTTCAGTGGATCCGTGTGGATGCAAATATTCTTAAAATGATCACGAGGAAGGCGGACGTGTGGACGGGGGCCTCAGAGGGACCTGAATAACAAGATCAAAGAGGCTAAGGACGGCTACAGAAGGAAGCAGGAGAGGAAACTCCAGCAGAATAACATGAGGGAGGTCTGGAGTGGTATGAGGACCATCACCGAATTTTAGACCAACTAGCAGTGGAGCTGATGGTGTGGCTAGGGCCAATGAGTTAAATCTGTTCTTCAACAAGTTTGACACTGCTGGCCCCTGCTGGCTCTCCTGTTGACTGTCTCCAGCCACCACCACTTCTGACCGCCCCCTCCTGTAGCACCTCATCCAACTTTATGATTCCCTCACACCCATCCCCCACTCCTCACACCTCCTCTGGCTACCATGCTACCTGCGCTCCTCTCCTCCCTCTCGCTATGGAGTCCAACTCTCTCACTCCTTGACCTGCACTGTCATGTTAGGAGACAGCTAAGCAAACTCCCCGCCGGTAAGGCTGCAGGCTTGACGGTGTCAGCCCAAGGGTTCTCAAAGCCTGAACTGAACAGCTCTGGGGAGTGCTTTCATCATGTCTTCAACATGAGCCTGAGCCTCCAGAGGGTCCCTGTGATATGGAAGATGTTCTGCCTCGTTCCAGTGCCAAAGACGCTGCAGCCCAATGGTTTCTCAGACTACCGACCAGTGGCACTGAGGTCACATATCATGAAGACCCTGGAGAGACTCATCCTGGAGCAGCTCAGGCCTATGGTCAGACAGCACCTGGATCCCCACCAGTTCACTACCAGCCCCGGATTGGAGTTGAGGATGCCATCATCTACCTGCTGAACTGTGTCTACACCCACCTGGACAAGCCGGGGGAACACTGTGAGGGTCAAGTTCTTTGACTTCTCCTGTGCATCAGGCCTGCTCTACTTGGTGACAAGCTGATGGCGATGCTGGTGGATCTCCCCCCCACCCCTTGTGTCCTGGATTGTGGATTACCTCACTGGCCGACCACAGTATGTGCGCTTGCGGCACAGTGTGTCAGATGCAGTGGTCAGCAACAGAATCTTGCCATCTTCAGTTTTCTGATGACTCCACTGCCATTGGATGTATCAGCAAGGGTGAGGAGACTGAATAGCTGTGAACCAGGACACCAGTGACCCCAGTTTCCATCCTGAGGCATCGTTGTGTTCAACGTGGACATCGTTGAACACTACACATACCTGGGGGTGTTCATCGACAATAAACTGGACTGGACTAAGAACACCAAAGTCCTCAACAAGAAGGGACATTTTCTGAGGAGGCTCCGCTCCTTTAACATCTGCCGGACTATGCTGAGGATGTTTTCTGTGGTGGCCACTGCTATTATATTTGCTGTGGTGTGCTGGGGCAGCAGACTGAGCGTAGCAGGTGCCAACAGACTCAATAAGCTGATCAGCTCCACCCCCAGGAGCATGCTGTCAAAGTTGCGGGCAATACTGCAGTATGGCTCTTGTCGCTCTGGTCGAATAGAGGAGCACCTTCAACCAGAGACTAATTGCTCCGCTCTGGTCTCCCATTTTCCCAGGAATCTGGAAGCAGTCTCCAAACATCAACAAGAAGTCTTGCAAAATCTAATACAAAAAGAAAGGACTGCTGTTACAATCACTGAAAGTAAAATCAAATATTTTCACAAATGTTTGTTTAAATTCACACTTTTTGCCTACCGGTCCCTTCGTGTCCAAGAAACGAGGAAACATTTGAAGAATATCTGCTGATTGCTGTGGGTCATGAAGAATCTGTTGACGATATGGGAATGTCTCCCTCATCTTCTGGAAGACTAAGTCATGATTGGTGGTGTGGTATGGCCTCCATACATTCATCTCCTGTTTGCTGGTCATCTAGGGAGCCGAGTGTTCTTGATGATGTGGGACCCCCTTTTAGCTGAACTTTGTTATGGGATGTAGATGTGGTTCTGGACTGACGTTGCACAGTCTTGACACGCCACTCAAGGAAGCCTTTGTTGCTCTGAATGTCATAGAAATGTTCCTGAAAATGAAAAAGAGTATTTCTGATTAGAGTGCAGACAATATCAAGTTTTTTACAGCCTTAGTGCATGTATGCTGCTTAGACACAAAAGATCAACAAACCCAAACGTAACAGCCATCATTATTTCACGACACGGTTACATTTCAAAAGCACATATCCCTTTTTTGAGTATGGGTCCTTCAAAGATGGGAAAAGCGACACAATCGCAAGGGCGTGAAACTCCTTTGTTGTCTTGTTTACAAATCTCCTGCAAAAGTAAAAGTATTGTTTATGAGAATATTCTTGCCCTGTCTACAAATGTGACTTTGATGTCATTGACATCAAGTGTCTTACCCTTCCTTTTCACGCATGTGAGCGACAATGATGTTCACCATTAAACTGCGGGTGGAATCTTTCAAACTCCCAGTCTCTTCATACTCTTTGATCACAGTCATGCCTGCTGGCTTAGAGGTGAGAATTCGCTCCACTGCCTAAAATACGAAACAATGAACAACAAAATTAATACATTAATTAAGATGGACTTCGAAGAAAGGCCAATTTAAAAATAATTAATGTGTTTAAAGTATGCAAGTTATAAGATTACATTTCTTGCGCAGGTGCTGTCCATGACAGGCTGATTCATTTGAGAGCATCCAGCATCACTTGCTAGACTGCTCAGACTGCTTGAGAGGGACAACGAATCTGTTAGACTTGAGGAGGAAGACCCTTCACCTTGCTGCAGTAGTGTTAAATCTGAGGACCACAAATACAATAACAACATTAGGTTACAGGGCACATACAATCAAAAATTAACAAATACATAACTGCCATATACAGTAGGGTGCCATGGAGGATCAAGAACTAGCACATTTTCATTCCAAAAGATCACTTCACACCAAGGTTTACTTTATTAAAATCTCAACTTGCCCCATTAGATGAAAGGACCATTTTGTATTTCAAAATAAACATTTTAAGTCTGCCTACCACTCCTACCGAGTGTCACAAATTCAGTCAGGTTGGAGCAGTCTGCAAATTCTGTTGGGTCTGAGCATTCAGCCATGTTCTTGGATGACTCTGCAAGTGGGATGACTGAAATGAGAGGGATAAAGGAGAGTCAAAATACATTTTCTGATTTTTAAAAAAAACATTACCTGTAAAAGTAACTCTGTAAAAGCTTTTCTGCAAAAAACAAACAAGCCCAGAAATGTTCAATCCTCTTACCATCATCAATGGAGATGACAAAACACATTGATTCTGTTGCAAGTTCTGGAAAGACATCCTCATCCACCTCTATGCCCTGCTCATCTGTGACTTTTAGCACTTTGTCTTCTGGTATGAGAAACTTTTGCTGTACTGAAGCACAACATTTAACATGTTATTAAATGATTATTTCCCCTTTAATGACATCAGACAACCCATAGGTATCACCTACCTGCATTGATAAAATCCGAGAAGCTGACCTCTTCGAGCTTCACATATTTCTTTGTTCTTCCATGTTGTACCTTCAACAACATCTTGACCACTTGAGGGAAAAGTAACGTTTATAATTTTATCAGAAATAAAATTACTGCGTTAAAAAAAACAAACTACAAGGTGACTATGTCACGGGGCATACCGCCCAGCCGCTCTCTATTTATTTTCGATTTATTATATATACCGGTATATAAAGCCTTACTGTGTTGTCATTCCCTCACAGGTGCCGTCCTCGCCGTGTCCAGTTAACTAAGTTAAGAAAACAACAACATTGCGTGTTCAGTAACGTTAACGTTGCACATTGATAGAACAAGAAAAAGTGTAGGCTAATGTTAAACTCAATTACACATGCCAGTAATGATGAGCGTGGTGTTTATTCCACACGCAAATTGCAAACAAGTGAAAAAAGCCGAGCCAAAGCATGGTCCGACAGTTCGGCGTTAGCTTCAGCAGCTAGCTAAGTTAGCTGTTGAATTTAACCCCGAACGCTAGTGTCGTCTATGACAAAACATACAATTGTGCCATTATTATACTGATGGAGGCCTACTATAACGCTGGTTTGAGGAGTAAAATGACACTTTTACCTACTTTGCACAGAGCATCTGGAACAAAAACAATTTTCCACCGGGGATTAATTAAGTATTCTGATTCTGATTCTGAAATTGTAAAACTAAGCAAAACACTACTGCCATGGAAAACTTTTCAGCAGTTCCTATCCTTAGTTACAAGTCTGTAAGTTACAAGTTACAGCTTTACTACTTTTATTATGAAGTGATGTGAATCCCCATACCTTCAGTTCACAGGCTATACATCCACTTGTTCATTGAATCAAATTAATATGCCCAGATGGAGCCACCACACTGGCAAATGAAACAAACAACTCAAAAGAAAGAAAGGGAACTCAAAAAGGGAGAAAATACAAACTATAAACCACCAGTGCACTGCAACCAAAAACTGTGTCAAAGACCACCACCAGGGGAGGGCTGCCACTCTCTTGGGCCTCAGCACCTGTTGTAAAACAAGAGAAAAACACAAAAGTAACACAAGGCACAGTGTGGGGACATCCAGGGTCATCTATGGTTTGAAAAAAAAAAAGGAAACCAAATACACAATCAATTAATGACAAAGAAACCCGAAAGAAAACATCAGAACAAAGTAGAAATTATTTTATATTACAGAAACACCGTATAGATACCCTTATGCTAGGAAATAATCAAAATATTAAACAAAGGAAAAAAATAATATTTTTACTCAAAATCAAATTAATGCAATAAACAAAGTAATCTAGACTATTAACAAATAAATACTAAACTAAGTGTGACCTGAATTATATCAACAAAACAATCTTTGATATTTAAATTAGTAATGGAAAATGATGATTTAAATCAAAAGAAAAAAACAGGTGAGCTAAACTCGGCTTGACTCGGCCTGGATTTGGTAGTGTGGGCACCAATAATGGCGTGATGCCTTCACACTGGACCTGTGGCTGTGGCCACATGCAGTGACCCGAGACAGTATGGAGCTTCTCAGTCTATCCGGAGCTGAGCCAGGACAGCAACAAACATTGTCATGGTGGCCGAAACACACCAGGACGCCACTAGATAAGTGCAGAACTAGGAGAGTGGGAGCCGCTGGTTACGGCGGCCCCACTGCAGAGCAAAAGAGAAAGTGTCACAACTAGCCCAATAGATGGGAAACTGCAGCAGCAGACATTTAAAAGCACCATACCTCTGAGCTCTACTACTCAACACACGCCCACCCGAACCACTCGCTCCCTCCGGCTCACTGTCACTTCCAGCACTGCAACGGAACAGGAGGATAAAGGCCCAATGAAAAAGCAGATGCCTACATAAAGGATGCCTAAATTAATGACACGACAGGGAGACATGGACATGCACACCGACCAACACACCAGATGCACCACACAGCAGAAGCAGAGCGGGAGAGCTGTGACCAACACACCTGGTTTTAATCACCCACACCGCCACACAACAATTAACCTGCACAAACACAAGCTGGCACAGCGCCATGCAGTGACCAGGAGGGAGATGACTTACCCGGCCACAATAAGAAAGTATTATCATATAACAACAACTGCCATTGAGCAGCAGTTCAAGTTTTTCAAGATAGACCACAAGTATAAGGTCAAGAAGCATGTTCAGAGAGAGGGCTGAATCTAGCCTTGGAAAAAAAACAAAGACTCTTCTTTCAATCAAAGGGGAGGCAGAGAAAACATGATGCTTTCCGTCCACAACTACATACACTAGAAACGAGTACCTCACACTGCTCAACCATATGTGTTGCTCTTAGCTGCTGCACAAACACATGCTGCCCAGCCTATCCCTGTCTGAGCCCATAAGTCACATTTCAGCCCTGACCTAAGGGTGCCATAAATGATGGCTTCAGGAAAGGAGGACTTCCTCTGAGAATAGAGGGAAACACAGGGGTGGTAGAGAGGCATTAGTTGAGCAGGAAGCATAGTGTGTGGTGTGGTTCTGTTCAATAGTTGTCTCTTGTAGTGGCCATCTGCATGTGCTGCTTGATCTCAAAGGGGACCTGAGGATGAAGAGAGACAAACCCAAGGGAAGATGGAGAAGAACAGGAGAAAAGGCTAATTTATGTTATGGTATGCTAAAAAGTTGCAGCAAAGGACTCATTGCATTCCCCTTATGGTTGTCACATGTACATTGGACAGAGGGGAGACAGCTGAGAAGAAGTTTGGGGTTTGGGGAGAAAATATGAGATGGGAGAGGTTGGAAAGGGGCAGATTTCATAATCTCTAATCTGAAATGCTGAATCATCAATCCAACAGAGTGATGTTCAGTAATGAAAATGTTTGTGATGGAAAGATTCTTGTGTGTATCCACTGAGTGGCAACCTATAGAAAAATGAATCTGTGCAGAAGTATGAGAAGTAGAAGTGTAGTTCTTTGAATGGCCATCACCCTAAGGACAAAACACCCAGGCATAAATAGAGTAATGTAGGTCATGGTGTACAATGTAGCCAGAACTACACTGATTTGTAAATTGGAGAGACAAAACAACCTCTCTAAATGAATGGTCCAGAAGGGCCAACTCCTCAGGTCATGACTCTGCTGTCCACTTACATTAGAAGAATAAAATCATTCCTTTGAGGACAACAATGTAAACATCTTGGTCAGAGTACAATTTTTTCCACCTCCATTGCTATGTAAATCCAAGTTGTCGATGTGCGGGCAATTGCGTGAGATGGGTGGAGGTGTCGATGACGTGCACTGTTGTGCGACCCCGGGGAGTTTTAAAACCGGGAAACAGCTGATCACAACAGTCAGTCCATCACTTCATCCGCGGACGCCAAGATGAGGAACTGAAAAGGCCGCTGAGATCCGTGAGATGCTAGCATCTCCTCGGTCTCTGTAGCTGTCTTCGTTGTCCGCTTGTTGTTGTAACATCAAGCTAATAACAGTCGCGACTTTCAAATTAAAAGCACCACACTAAGAACCCAGATCTAAACTCCAATGGGGTCCAATGTAAAGCTCTTATTTTGAAGACAAATTCAACCTGCTTCCTGTTAGATGTCTTGAGGCCGGTAATGGAGGGGTCAAGGCACTCTGCCACACGCTTCATTTAATTGCGGGGGTCATCATCGGCGTGTGTTTGACTGAGGAGGTGAGAATATGACAAGGCAGTGGCCATTCATGATTATGCTGCATCCCGCTGACCTTGAGCAGGCACCTGTGTAGCAATTATGACTGACACTGGTATCACAGGGCTAAATATTCTTCCGACACATATGTTGTATGTCACTGTTCATGGTCATCTTCATGCCTCTCGTCACATCACATGTTTACACCTACCCCAATTGCGGCTTTTTGGAAAAGAGGGAATATTACACCTCCCTTTTAGATAGACAAGGCAGTACTTTGCAGCCTTTACCTTGCTGCAAATGTGCCAACTTTTTTATCTAAAAGGAGCTAATGACTCACAAGTGAAACAACTCTGTGGGGACACACCCACACAGGATTTAAAACCTTTAATACTCCTCCAGTTAGTTAGAACTGAAAAGGCCTCTTGGATGAGAGGTGATACTTTCTTTAAACAACTGAAACAAGTCCAGTTGCCTCAATATAGCAATTGGAAAAACCTATGGGTGACGTCGTGGTGGTTCTGTCCACTATTTTTAAAGCTGTAATCCTTAAGATTTCAGTCCTGGTTGTTTTGGAGTCGTAATTGCCATGGTGACAGCAATGTGATTTAATAGTGTTGCTAACACTTCTAAACAACTCAGGCTTGTTTAATACAGATGTCACAGAGGGGTAGTAGTCCCTGCCGAAATTATTGTATTTTTGAAGTGTTCCCAGTCAAACAGGCGGTGCACAGCCGATTGTGACCAGAATGCCCACTAATGTGACTGTTTGTCTCAACACGAGAAGACCTGTAGAGAGGGTCTGAAGGAGGGGCCTGCACTGAGTAGAATATTGGGAGCAGCTGGGGTGGTTGCTTAATGGAAGGGCGGGGCCTCTACAGCTTATATAGGAAGGCCCCAGTTCAGAAGAGTTCTTTGACCATGTGGGGAGAAAGACCAGCCGGCTCTCCCCCTGTAAGTTGTTTATGTATTATTCTTTTTTTCCTCAGTTTGTATTTTTGCTTTTGGCCAGGCCTGGTAACAATTAAAAATTACTTTGTTCTGCACGCCTGCCTCCTGCCTGTTCCTGATATCTTAAGGACAATTTTCATGACCTTCACTTGAGCTACACTACCACAGTGTAACAACGGACAACCGTCAAGATTAATTACGGTATCATCTTTATGGGGCAAGTATGTGTACAAAAAATTTGACTATCTTTTATTTCCATTGCTCGCCATATACTTACATAGGAATAGACACTGAGAACTTAGATCACAGTACGAACAAGTATAGCAAAACTGAACAAAAAACGGTAAAGAATAGGTAAAGAATAGTACACAGGTATGACAAAAATAGGTGGACTACATATATGTTACAAGATTATGCTGGCTACTCCATTAGAGACATAATACCAGCTGACTGCATTTTCCCTGAGAAGTCGTTGCATAGTTTGGAACTGTGCCTTGGGTCATTATCCTGCTGTAGGCTTAACTTGGCTCCAATCAATTGCTGTCTACAGGATATGGCATGGTGTTGTAAAATGGAGTGATAGTCTTCCTTATTCAAGAGTCCTTTAACCCTGTACCAGATGGGTTAGTGATCGGGAGGTCGCTGGTTCAAATCCCAGCTCCAGGCAGGGCTGAGCTGCATGCCGAAGTGTCTCTGAGCGAAACACTGAACCCCACATTGCTCATCAGTGAGGGCACTGCGATGAGCTGGCAACTTGTCCAAGGAGTGCCCTGTCCTTGCCCTGAGATAAGGCTGGGATTGGCTCCAGCAGCAACACCCTGCGACCCCATGGAAAGGGATAAGTGGTTATGGACCATGACATGACATGTTTTGATGTCACTAGTTGTTGAAGGAAACTGTTGTTTGTTAAAGTAGGTAGTTTGTTTTGTGGAGGAAAGCTTTAATAAACACTGTTGATTTTAACTGAGCAGCATTTGTGATTATTTTGCACAGTCCCATTTTGTAATAACTGCTGGTTGAGATGGTCAGTGCTCGGATTCATGCCTTCCCGCTTGTCTAAATTATTGATATTTTCAAAATATTGACAAGTATTCAGGCTATGAGACTAAAAGGAAATCATTTGATTATTGATCCCTGATTTCAGGGTGGTTTATTAATGACTCATAGTAACCTCGGTTTCATTAATCAACTATAATAATTTTAATTAATGAACCCTTTAAGCCCCAAGCCAATTTTCTAGGGTTAGGGTTAGGGTTGAAAATGGGACCTTAAAGGGTTAATAATATATTAATTAATAATTAATATTGTGTAAATATACTTTGCTTAATATAGACTTTAAAACACCATGTTCAAACTGTGCAAATACTCTTTTCCCCTAAAGGAAGAAATAAAATAGCCCATGAGTTGCCTAAAGCCATAAGCTCTTTATTTAAACTTCAAATCTGTTATGCCGGATGGAGTGTGGACCCAAGAGCGAACACTGAAGCAGATCAGAGTTTGAACAAGGTGATTTATTGAACCCAGTTACACCTGTCAGTCTGCAGTTTCTTTCATCAGTGCAAACTATAAACTTGAATGTTTGTTCTTTCACATGTAACCTCTGGGGTTGAACTGTATGTAAAATGCTCATATCAAATTAGATATAGTATGGACGCAATTCCAATGTTGCATTGAAGGCTATAGGACATATAGCTGATTTACATAACTGCTAACTTTAAATGTTTGTTACAAACGCTTTTACATTCCTTTTCTGACATTCATTTGGTCACTTCATCATGAGGGGCAGATTCTTCTTCAGAAATATTAACATTTCAGCCTTTTCAGCTGTCAGTCTGCTCCTTCTTTCATTGGTAATAATGGAGGCTGTGCTGAAGAGCCTCTCGCTCTCCACACTTGCTGAAGGTGCACAGAGATATGTAGTTGCCGTAATTGCCAAGGAGGGCAGTCTAGATTGGTTGATCCTCCAATACAGCAGGGGACTGTCCGAAAGCGGAATAGTTGGCTCGCTGAAGTAGGTCTGCACTTCAACACGTACATTTGTGGAGGTTGACTCAGGACCAGGTGCACTTTCCTTCAGGATTTCATCAAAAAAGCTCTCAAAAAAGGTTTCTGCATTTGTGAAGTACCTGTAATGACAAAAATTAACATACAACACTGAAAGTTTTTCTACCCTCAAGATTAAGTGATGAATCCAGTCTGAAACATATATTTCTGTTTTAGATTTACAAGAGTAAATCATGCACACAAAGACACACAGACACACACAAACAAAAGACACACAGAGACAGACACAGACACACACACACAAGTAGTTCTATAGTTAGAAAACCTCACACACCTCTTTGTACCTTGGATCCAGTAGTGTGGCAACTGAGTATACTGACTTAGATTCCAGGTCTCTGAAATGTCAGTTTACAGCCTCGAGGAGGGTCCTGTTCATGGTCTTGATTCCAATTTTTCTGCAGACAGCAACCGTATCATTCACACCACGCTGCGACAGCAGTCCCTCATCCACAATAAGTTGTAGAGTGTCACGATTTCTGTTTTTGTGTTGTGTATGTATTTTTCATGCCCCATGTCCCTTTAAGTTTTCCCTGTGGTCTGCCCTCTGTCTCCCTCTGTCTGTCAGCCTTGTTCCCACTTGGTTTTCTCCTCTCTGCTCCTCCCCTTCGTTACCACACCTGGTTTCCTCCCTCCTCTCTCTCCTCACCTGTTCCTCATTGGTAATCAGTGTCTGTGTATTCAGTCTGTGTGTTTCCTTCACTCCTTGTCCGGTCATTGTATTTGTCAGCCCCTGTCTGCCCCATGCATGTGCCTGGTCCTGTCTGTAACCAGTCTCTTCCTGTTGTTTCCCAGTTCCCTTTGGTATGGTTTTTTTTGGATTTTTGCATTTTGCATTTTGATTTGAACTTTGGTTTTGATTTGTACTTTGCCTTTTTCTGTTGCACTTTGTCTTGCTGTTTTTTGCTGCTACTTTGGCTGTTTTTTGTTGCTACTTTGCCTTTCATCACGTTTTGTCTGTTTTTGATTTTTTTACATTCAGCTTTAAATAAAGTTCGCCTTTTGTTTTTCCCCGATCTTGCCTCCTGTTTAACTGCGTTTGGGTCCACCTCCCCCTTCCATAGTCTTCCCCTTTAAACTCCAACCTGACGGAATGAACGGACCTGAAAAGGACCCAGCAGTTAATGGCCTGGAAATAATGCGTTGACACCAAGACAAATCCTGCTAGCAGCGCTCGTCAAAGAGCTGCTGGCAACCTTTTCTTTCAGGCCCAAACCCATGCCTCAGCCCATGCCTCAGCCCCAGCCTCAGCTGAGATGTCTCATTTCTGGGGAACCTGCCTGGCCTACAAAGCTACCCCACCTAGAAAGCGACGTTCTTGGCAGCATCCAGGCTCCCTGAGGTCTGGCGACCTTCTTTGCTGTTTCTCACCCAAGGCTTTGCCCCCTCTGCTGTCCTGCACCCTGGAGCCATGCCGGGTTAGCGCATCTGAACGATACCTGCCTGGAACTCCAGCTGTACTGTTGATGGCCCGGTCAACACCTGCCATTGGCCCTCAGTCGGCGGCCGGTCGACACCTACCAGTGGTCTTCAGTCAGCAGCCCAGGTCAACACCTGCCAGTGGTCTACAGTCGGCGACCTGGTCGACACCTGTCAGCGGTCCAGACAGCACCTATCCCTGCTCCTTGGTTGGAGGCCCGGCCGAGTCCTGTGCCTTTTGTTGCATGTTGCTGTTGTTTTTTACTCACTCGCACCTGCCACTGCTTCACTTTGTTGCTGAATAAGACTGCGCAGCAGTTGAAATCTGTGCATGTGACACGATGTATTAATCACTCACACGACTTTTGACTCAAGTATAACACCATAGTTTGGGGTCAAGTCCCTGCTCCTCGGTTGGAGGCCTGGCTGAGTTCTGTGCCAAGTCCAGTGCCTGCTCCTCGGTTGGAGGCCCGGCCAAGTCCCTTGCCTAGTCCAGTGCCAAATCCAGTGCCTGCTCCTCGGTCACAGGCCTGGCAGAATTCCATGCCAAGTCCAGTACCAAGACCTATGCCTGCTCTTGGTCGGAGGCCCAGGCGAGTTCCATACCAAGTCCAGTGCCAAGTCCAGTGCCTGCTCCTCAGTTGGAGGCCCGGCCGAGTCACATGCCAAGTCCAGTGCCTGCTCCTCGGTCGGAGGCCCGGCCGAGTCACATGCCAAGTCCAGTACCTGCTCCTTGGTCGGAGGCCCATCCAAGTCCCATGCCAAGTTCAGTGCCTGCTCCTCAGTTGGAAGCCTGGCCCAGGTCGTTTGCTGCCAGCGACCCTTCATCAGCTCCCAGGCCACCAACTCCCTGCGAACCCCTGTCGGTGGTCCGGCCAAGACCCAGGAGGATTCCCCAGCCAGTGCTCCAGCTTCAAGAGGGTTTCAGCCTTCATCTTTGCCACCGGCCTCCAGTTGGTCCCAGCTCACGCCTTCGCCACTTGCCTCCAGTGGGTCCCAGCCCATGCCTTTGCCGCCGGCCTCCAGTGGGTCCCAGCCCATGCCTTCACCACTGCCCTCCAGTGTGCCTTCGGCTTCGTCGCCGGCCTCCAGAGCGCCTTCGTCTTCATCTTCGCCGCTGGCCTCCAGAATGCCTTCATCTTCATCGTTGGCCTCTAGTAGGTCCCAGCCCAGGTCCCCGGCCTCTAGTGGGTCCCAGGCCATGTCCCTGGCCTCTAGTGGGTCCCAGCCCACGCCCCTGGCCTCTAGTGGGTCCCAGCCCATGTACCTGGTCTCCAGTGGGTCGCAGTCCTTGCCTCAACCCTCCTGTTTGTTTGGACCTTTGATTTGAACTTTGGTTTTGATTTGTACTTTGCCTTTTTCGGTTGCACTTTTTCTTGCTGTTTTTTTGTTGCTACTTTGTCAGGCTGTTTTTCGTTGCTACTTTGCCTTTTGTCCCGTTTTGTCTGTTTTTGATGTTTTGCATTCAGCTTTAAATAAAGCTCACCTTTCATTTTTCCCCAATCTTGCCTCCTGTTTAACTGCGTTTGGGTCCACCTCCCCTTTCCATAGTCTTCCCCTTTAAACCCTGACCTGACATAGCATATGCGCGAAGCATCCCTGGCAACTCCAAGATGGTCCATTGCTTTTATCACATTACTGGCACTGTCTCTTAAAATTACAATTACTTGCTCCTAATTTTCCATGCATCAATCATCCCATCAATCGCACTCTCCTGTGTGTAAACCACGGAATTGCTTAGCCTGCAGCACTGCTTTTTGCAGTCTACCCACTGTGCTGTCAGGCTTAGTAGGGACATTGAACACACGTTTGAGCTCCAGATGTCAGTTGTTAAACTAACCGTGTCAGTGTTTTCCAAACATTTCAAATTGAACTTGCACACTTATTTGTACTTTGGACAGCTGTATCAGAAATGAAATGCCGATTTGGCCAGTGATAATGAGGCTCTAAATGTTCAAGCAAACATTGAAAACCCACATTTTCGACCAAGGAAAGTGGCTGATCATCTAATAAAATAAATTTGATTACCTTCTCCGTTATCACCTTTGTTTTGTTTCTCTCTGGGGGGAGTTTCTCATGCTTCAGTATTGTTTCCTGCAATGACTGCTGTCACGGCTCACTTTTCTTCTTCGCACTTGTTGACTGCAAAAAGTCTTCATACTCCTTTCCATGATGCTTTTGCAAATGCTTTATCAAGTTCGTGGTGCTGCCACCCCTTGCGAAACTTGTGTTACACAAGTTGCATTCGGCTGTATTACTTTTTCCTTCCTTGCAAGTAATTCCACACAGCTGACATGACATGCTGCAGTGGCTGCATCTCTGTTTATGGCATGCTGTGCAACAGCAGGCTGCCGCAGTGCGATAGTGTCGTATGGCATGCCGCGGAAAGTGAAGTTGAGCATTTGGGTTTAGGTATCGGATCGGATGGGCTATAGTTGTTTTTTCAATGGTTGATCCTGAAAATTTTGACCAATATTGGACCGACACCGATCCTGAGTATTGTATCGAGCCACCCCTACTTAATTTTACTGTCTCACTTCTGTGGTCCACTTCCATTGAAAATAAACTTATTGTATATTCTCAGTGGAGCAGAGTGGAGAGCAGTCTCTGAGAGCATGGTCTAAAATTTCCACTATATATTCTGGAGACCGTATCCTATAACCTGTAGGTGATCTAAATACCCCAAACTATGGTGTTATACTTGAGTCAAAAGTCGTGTGAGTGATTAATACATCGTGTCACATGCACAGATTTCAACTGCTGCGCAGTCTTATTCAGCAACAAAGTGAAGCAGTGGCAGGTGCGAGTGAGTAAAAAACAACAGCAACATGCAACAAAATTGTGCAGCTGCTTTGTGTGCACTCCTGCTCTTACTCTTGCGTCTGCTCCCGTCTGTGCTCGCTCGCGGTGGAGCTCTGCTCACTCGAAGCAAGGACTTTTGACACTTTGGGGGCGGAGACCAAGGCTGACCCCAGCCCTCTAATGATTTGTAATTTTCCAGCCCTCCATGTGGGTGCCTTTTCAGTTTTCTGCTGAAAAGTGTCGCTGGACAGAGGTCCCTAGTTCTTGGGGTGGTGCCTGCATGCTGCCCCTGCTCTGTCCCTGAGCTTCATGAATAACACATTCAACATAAAAAGCTAAATTACTTGGTGGGTGTACAGTGAAAATTCCATAATGAATGCAATTAACTATTGTATTATAATAGGTGTTAATAATAATAACAACAGTAACTGAATGCACAAATAAATATGTCATTGTTTTCATGCCCTGTCATCATCCAAATAATGTGCATATTTTGAAAAGTTTTGTATATTATTGTTTGTTTCATCTGCAAGAGTTTGATACAATCTGTACAACCTTGTCAACACTACACAGTGTGGGTGTAGTTTCATTACATTTTGTTTCTCCCTGTATACATAAATACAGTGGAACCCCGGCTTACGAAGACCCTATTTAACGAAAAATTCAAGTTACGAAGGCACTTAACGGCAATATTTCTGCCCGTGGTCCGGCAAAATGCCCGCGTAACGAAATCCCACAAATACAGGAAAATTCATGTTAATTTCAAATTTGCCGCGACCGAAATTTTAAAAAAAATTATAAAATAGAAAATTAAAAAAAAAATTAAAAAAATGTTTTAAAAAATATCATTGCACAGTGTACGTACGTACATTAATTAACGTAAATGTAAGTTTTAGTTTAAATGTTTAGAATTCCATACTGTTATGTACATGTACACGTACGTATGTATGCATGCATACGTATGCTTTCTTCAGCCTCCGCCACCTCCGCCACCTCCTCCTCCACCAAGTACTTCGTCTTCAGCCAGCATCGCCTCACTCAAAAGGTACATACATCATTTATTTTATTGATATTTATTAATACATTTATCATTTATAAATTATTTTCTTCATTTCAGATTGTATTTTGGAATATTCTTAGTGTTTTTTTTTTTCAAATATTAAGTCATATTTGTAGAAGAAATACACAACTGGTAGGGGGCCTGGAACAAATTAGGCTATTTATAGGGAAAAAGGTGCTTTGACTTACGAAAGCCCCTCTGGAACGAATTCACTTCGTAAGTCGGGGTTCCACTGTACAGTAAATATAATACTATAGTTTATTGCATGGCCATTACCCTTCAGTCACATCCTCATTGCTGATGAGACTGGAATTGATTACCTGTAAGAGCCAGATTGTTGGCTCACCTCAGCATGAAGGACTGGCTCTTTTGGTTCGCCAACATCTCGTCAGTGTGCCACTTCTTGCTATTACAATTCAGCCAATTTAGCAATGTTTTGATCTTTGATTAGCATATGTACTCATTAATCAATTTCTGTAATTATGTTAACCTTACAATTTCCAGAATGCCACAATTTTACAGTTTGATATAAAAACTTTGTAAAGACATTAAACACTATTACCAGCAAAACATACAAAAGTCTCACCATGCTTCGGTCTTAATTTTACCAAAGTAAGATGTTTCTGGAACTTATTTGGTAAGTGCTAAATGGGCTTGCATTTTGATAGTGCTTTTCCAGTCTACTGACCGCTCGAAGCATTAAACAACACTTGTCACATTCACCCATTCATGCGCAACGTCATACAATGATGGCAGTGGGTACCATGCACTGTCAGTATAGGGTTGCAATTTGGGGTTTTAGTGTCTTGCTCAAAACCACTTCAACAGACAGATGTGGGAGCCAGGGATTTGAACCAACCTCTGATAACTAGATGACCCGCTCTACCTCTATCCACCTGCATTAAATGACTTTCTCAAGCCACAACCTTGTGCTTCCACACTATATTGCCAAAAGTATTCACTCACCCATCCAAATAATTGAATTCAGGTGTTCCAATCACTTCCATGGATACAGGTGTATAAAAGCAAACACCTAGGCATGCAGACTGTTTCTGCAAATATTTGTGAAAGAATGGGTCGCAAATCTGTTCGGTGTGTTCAGCTGCGTTGGAAGCTTTTGGAACTGTGTGGACAGTGTCTGCTCAGATTCAACTTGCGAAGCCTGAGAACATTGGTAGTCGTTAGTAGCATGTCTTAGAGCTTGTCTCAAAATTAAAAATAAAGATATTATACTTTAAAAAGAAGAGTGATTTAAAATGAAGAGGAGAGTTAAAGGAAGATAAGAGTGCAGAAGAGTACTAGATAAGAAGAGAGTGAGAGGGAGCCAAGCCTCTCTGTTTTGTTATCCGGCTGGCAGGCAGACCCAGAGGGGCGGGCCGACAGCGGCACTTCCTATGACCATACTTGAAGTTTAAACCCACAGGATTCAGTTAAACTTATACTATCGTTTTTAATGTTTCGAGATCATGTTTCACCTTTCCCAGACTTTCACCATGGCTTAATAGGTGGACTTTGTCTACTATGACATAATTAAAATCATTTATCATTCAAAAATATGTAAACTTGATCAAACATAAAACACACTTAAATATACAGTTGAACTGAGGACTTATGCATATGTCATAAGTACATAAGTTCTAGCTTAATACCTGTTAACAAAACATGTCAGACATTTATTAGTAAGATAAACAAAAATGATCAAATAACAGATTGCTTGACAGTCTGTTCCATTCATACCAGGACTCACCAAAAGGGAGGGGCTGTGGTTCCTCCCCAAACATCAAACTCATAAAAAACAAAACTTGATCTTAGTGTTACTTGATAAGAATACAAACTTTTACTGTAGTTCAACCACTCCTTTACTAGCAAACATCGCTGGTGCCACAACCTGAAGCACCAACTAACATCTTGTTCCTTCAAAATAAATGTTCCCACTTACTTCCAATACACAATAAAAGATATGTTTTCCATATAGGCTGATATTTGGCAAACTGAATATATTAGAATAGTACAACAGTATACTGTAAGTATTCTGTCCCTCAATTTTGTGTTGTTGTTTTGTTCCTTTTCTGGAGGTTCGTTTTCTGTCAGATTCAAGCTCTCAGTCTGCAGCTGATCTGGTTACTGCGCCTTTAAGGGAATCGAGTGGGGTATGTTGGGAGGAGGAAGTGCGTTTAGGGGAAGATAAACGTGCAGCAGAGTATGAAAACATGTCGCTCCTGGGACGAGTCTGGCTACTTCCTTAACGTTTGCTCTTGTCAAGGGCATACTCTGTAAGTTAAATCAAACATAATTAATTAGGAATCTTTACTGGCGCTTTCATTTTGCGTTCCGTGTTATTGAAGGCGGTACACCTTTCACTCAGTAGAGTTGATGCTATTATTTAGCTTTGTGGTTGCTATTCAAGATACTATGTATTATTAATGTTAAGACCTCAGGTTGGTTATTTTGCACACAGAAATAAGTGTGAATGTATTTTTTTTACATGAAACTGAAAGTTTTGTATTGTGATTCTTTTCTCACAGTTTTACAAAGTAAAAGGGATCAGTAAACTCAAGGATGCCTCACGAGCGGTTACTGAAGCCATATGTTTAGCTCGCTGCATAGGCTAAAGCTCTTAGCTGAGGGCAGAAGAGTAAGCTGACACAGCTCTATGATAACAAAGAGAAACATGGAAATCATCAGTTTTATGAACATCCTCTACTGTTTCTTAATTTCTTAAAATTGAGAATATGAGATTCTGGTTTATTGATTATTTAAAACTTGTTAAAAAGCTGGATGAGTACAGAGTCCCTTTGTAGACTGGAATGTCACAGCTCTTACAAAAACATGTCATAAACAACATCTTGACAAGGGAGGGGGAAGAGCAAGACTAGGCCCCCCGCAGTAATGTTTCTCTGGAGGTGTCTGTCCATTTCAAAGGGAAAAAGAAATAAACCAGCAGTGATTGTTGCCTAATTTACAATTCCAAAGGCACTCAACTATCAACACATCTTGTGAAACAACAGTTCTCTGTTCCTCCAGATGCTCAGATCCTGGATTTCTGAGTGTTGAGCGTTGATTGACCTGAGAGAAAGGAGGATGCATCTGTCTCAAAAAAGGGAACAGCTTTCTTTGAAACCAAGAGACGAGAGGACATGTTCCTAGACCAGCCTAGTTTGCAAAATTGTGTTTTAGCAATTGGAAAAAGGTGTAATGAAGAAAATGTTAAATTGATAGACAGACTATGCTGGGGCTGAGAGGAAGTAACGCAGCACTGTTTGGTCGAACACCCGGGCCCTGTCAGAGGGGAATGATTCTGCCATGATTGTAATAGAAATACATACTAACTTGTTGTGATTACAGTAAAAGAATGTGTTATGTTTCACCATGATTGAAATGGATGTATTGTTTAATCACTAGAGAAACTGGGATGACCTGAGGCCAGGAGGGAAGTGTTGGAAGACTGTTCTGTTGACATGAGGACAAGAGGAAGTGCCACACCTCGGTCAGTGGCACAGGACAGTCAAATCGTTATGAAATTGTAAACCGTCGTCACCGCCCAAAGGTAAGAGTGTGTATAAACCGAGAAGCACAGAACAAAGAGTGTTCTTCCAGTCACTCCATCCTTGAAGAAACACATGAGACGGAGTATGTGAGCATCCTAAACCTCGCAGAAAGGACAGCAGAAATAGACCATGGAAATAAGAGCACAATGGATTAACCATTTTTACCAACATGCTGTGAATCACAATTTGGATATTGGGGTACTTTTGTTTACTCTGCTGGCATGAGGTTTGGACTCTGGTGAAATTGAGAGACCTCAGGCAGGGTTGTGATTTACCTCAAGGACTTGAACTTTCAGCAGAAAGGGAAAGGAAATCTCCATCTCACCTACATTTAAATATTTTTAACAAGGCCTCGGCTCTTTTCGAATAATTTGTTATTTCATCAATAAGGATTTTTCATAATGATTGACAGTAATTGAAATTAATGTTGAGCTGTATGCTATGCCCTTGCTAAAGTCTATTCAGTAAAACCAACATAATATAGTTAAAGTTGTGGACGTTGATTTTATGTCTCTTTGATGGGAGTAAAAAGTTAGGTGTTAAGTGTGCAAAATATCTTAAAGGTTTTAAAGGTTACTCTAGCCTACCAAATTGACACAGTCCCCTAGGGTTTACCAAAAGCCTCTAAAATCAAACCTAGCACCATACCAAGTGCACAGATCATTAAGAGGGGAGTCTCCTCACTACCAGCTTAAGAAAACCCTATTTAAATTCCTACTTTTAAAGCAACCTCTTGTAGATTTAGGAATCTAACCCTTTATAATGGAGAGCTGGTCCAGGGCCTCCTGGACAGGGGTATTGTTTGCTCTATCAGACATTGAGCACATGTTACAACATTTCATGACACTGGTTATTTGTCTTTCCCTGACAGAAATGAAACCAAAGATATTGCTTCAGATGAATAATGAAGACAGATTCTTGACAACTATTTGGCTAACACCCTTTTAATGTCAAGTGACTCTCAAGTCCTGAGACAAAAGATCTTCATCAAAGGCTAAAGCCTGATGGTTTTGACAAGCTCCAAGCCAAAGTTTAAACATCTTCCTCATGCCTGCTCTGTTCTGGTCCTTTACCTAGACAGCTGCTTGCCTTTTTTAAGTCCACAATTTTCTCATGATCACCTGCATTCTGCAGTTTGCCTTTTTTTAAAAATCCATTTCACGGGAGAGTGGGGGTTATGTACGTTGAGGAGTTAGACAGACAGGTGAGATGAAACTACATGGAGGGAGTGACAGAGTGTAGTGAGTGAGTAAGAGCTGCAGGTAAGAGTTGAGAAGGAGAAGTGGCAGTAAAAGATGTTGAAGAGTTGGGGTAAAAAGGGGGAGGAAGAGAGGGCAGGTAGGGGGGTTAAGGAGGGCTGTGCATGTGCTTGGTGTCATCTGACTTTCAGGCTGGCTTGCTGATCTCCTCTGATGTACAGTACATGACATGGGCCTGGAAGCTCAGTCTGTAATCAAGGCAACAGCGGCCCCAGTGCCCCCCTACCCTTCCCCCCTCCCTTGAAGGAGGCAACAAACCAGCAGCTGTGTTCACCTTCTCTGCCTTCTCTCCTCCAGTCAGGTGGAATGAAGGGATTGGAGAGGACTGGAAGTGGAACAGAAGGGTATCTGAGTAAAGCCGGAGATATTTGCATGCCTCCCAACGCTTCAGAGCCTCCAATTAGCATTGGAGGCCCTGCTGCCGGCTGCAGGACCTAACTGTGGCTGGGCCAGTGGTGGCATTCCTGGGCCTGAGGAGGATTAACACACTCTTACTCTGGATGGGGATGTGCCAGCACTATGACCTGATCATGACCCTGTACCCAATACCCATAAGGTCAACTTTTCTCTGTAACAGCCAAGTGAAGGCTACAGCTCTCAATGTGTTAATATGTCACCTTCAGATCAATTTGCAACCACTAATAAAACTAACACTAAAATCAGCTAAAATCAATTTGTACTCCTTTTTAGAATAATTTAATAAAAATAGGTTGTCCTGTTTTTTCTACTTAATTTGTGACAAAAATAAAATCATGTATCAAACCTAATTTCTGATACTATCTATGGCCAGAAAACAGACATCAATATGACAAGAGAAAAAATAGTTTTCATTTGAATGTTCTATAAATAAAGGAAATTCTCATTCTGATTCTGAATCCACTAAAAGGCTTGATAAATTAGCAAATTTGGATGACACATCTGTGTGTTACTACTACTAGTGCTGTGCTGTTCAAACATGCTCTCCCACACAGATGATCAGGTAATGTGAAGGGTTCACAGGTCCTGTCTTAAGCCTCCTGAACTGCTCACTGGCTTATTGGGGCCGCCCAGATAATACTAAACATGTTAGATTTTTATGATTATAATTTGGAAGTCTACACTGGTACTGTTGGTGCCAGACCACAACAAACAACGAGAGAGGCACCCTGGACCAGCTGATTGTGCTGCCAGTCAACGATAAACATTCTTGCCCTTGAGGCTGAAGATAGCTAGCAAACTGCTGTTGCAAGAAACTTAAAATATCACATTCAGTTCTTGCTGAAGGAAAAGCAAGACTGTGTTTTTTCTCACTGCTACACGTTACTACAGCAAGTTGTTGCACCATGCTAATCTTTTTTGTTTACATCGGCTTCCCCATGAGGTCAGGTGAGAAGAATGACACCTTCAGTTTACAGAATCATGAAAAACCCTTGCTGCTCCTCATAGTGGTGTTTGCTGTTAATTCAAAAAGTTATTAATTTATTAACATTTAATGCAGTCTAAATTAAACTCATTTGTATAAATTGCACCAAACTCGGCACTGCATTTCTTTGGGTCCTCAGCAACAGACATGCCTGAAGTACATCAGATGAATGGTTCTCTACACAACATATAGACAGACTCCCTGCTTTGTTGTAGTTTATACTTTGAGGAAATATTTATAATGTATCTTAAACAGTTGAAAGTTCTGCTTAACAGCACTTCATGTCAACAACAGATCAATTGACAACATGTGATGTGGAAGTGACTGCTTGTAGTGACAGATCAGCAGAGAATTGTTACTCATCTCAGTTCCCAGTTTGAAGTTCCCAAGGTACAAGGTCATTTATTTGTCATTACACAACACATGGTTTGTATAATGATTTGAAAGGTTGTAAACTCCTACATGCTACACAAATTACTATACATATAAACAGTCATTAATATACAAATCAACAAACATGTAGTGCATCTTTTGAATCTGCAAACAGCAGCAAAAATGATGATAATGTGGTCAGCATCTTCATATCAGTAGTTTAACAGCTGAGAAACACTGTCCATCAACTTTCTTTGTGTGTGAGCACCAAGCATGGATGATAAACACAGAATCCCCCTCTCCTTGTCAAGCTGTAGTCCTGAACTCTGTTGGCTCGGACCACGTTCCATCCGTCGAGTGCAACAGCTTGGTCCAAGGTTGTCCATGTTGTTTTGAGTCCCATTTCTTACTTTCCTTTGCCTGTGACCAGACATTAGCCAGGAGCAGCCTTAACCCAAGCTGGATTATAGCTTATCCAACTCTCTTCCTCCCTGGGGTGGTCCAAATGGTTAGGTTGGATGTTCCAAAGAAGCCATCTCTCACCTTTCTCCTCCAAGAATGTCAGCCTTACTGCCATAGGCAATACATGTTTTAGTGATAAAACTGAAAAGAATGACAATTAAATCACAAGTGTGGCATAATTTGGAGGAGCTACCACCTGCTGCATCTTCACAGCCTTATGGAGCATTTTAGCCCATTTTACTTCAAAGTTTTGGTTTTCTAGCTCAGAACTGTACTCTTTATCTTCAGTCTCACCATTCTCACCACCATTTTTATAGCAACTGCTTTAACATTTTATTGCCTGCTTGGTGTTTACTGCTTTGTGAATGTAGGCAGATTTAGGGAAAATGTGAATATGGGTACGTAGTTCCATCAGGGGTGATTCTAGGGTCAGAGCTTTAGGGGTGCTGAGCACCAAATGAGCCCCACTGCCACCACCCACCCTTTTTCACACAAAAACAAAAAATATGTCTATTGAAAAATAGCTTTATCATTTTAACATTGGTTCAACTAACTCCAAAATCTGTTACTGTTTTGCTTGCCACTGTTCACCATCTGTCAGTTTATTATTATTGTTATTGATTTCTCACCTGGTCCTTCCTGCATGCTTTCCCTTTCCCTTTCCCCTTCTCCATCTTTCTCTCTTTCCCGTGGCACTGACAAACATACACAAATATATTGTAGACAGGAGAATTGAGGTCAGTTTGTCATTTCACAAAAATTAGACCATTTAAAGATTCTAAGGATATGATTAAAAGGCACACAGAGGCGTGTCATTTTAAATATCTTTTATAATAATAATAATGATAATAATAATAACAATAATAATAACAATTATGGTTATTATTATTATTATTATTATTATTATTATTATTATTATGGGTCTTAGAAACACAAAACATTTTTAAATTACAAATTCCTTTCACAAGAAAAGCTGTATTCTCCATTGTGGGTTTGAAATTAAATTTAAAAAATAAATAAGTAAAAGCAGGGGACCATTGACTACACAATGCAAGGAGCAAAAAACGGAAACATACCATGCAGAGACATAAGGAGACACTAGCCCCATTCACACTGCCATTTGGATGCAGGGATCATGTTCCAATTCTCCACCTCTGTGGCGATGAGGGGTAAAATTTCGCTCTGGCGCACATACGCCTCCGGAGGTATTATCAGGTATGCATTATTGGCAAACTGAACCAGTGTGAATGGATAAGCCGGCTGCACGTATTGAGGGCATGTCAGTCAGACGGTCTGATAACTGCACAGGTCCTTCACTCAACTAAAGACAAAGAAATGTCCCACAAAGCAAGGTTACATGACCAAACAAAAATAACATAATAATTGTAACTGTCTTTGGCAACTTATATGTGGGAAAAAAATACCGCAGTTATATGTTGAGAAGTGTCTGTCCTCCTGCCTGTCCTCCATCTGTCCTACCGATTTACCAACCTACCCAAATTATGCTGTAATCAGAAACAGCATATAAATCTTATTACTTAAAATATTGGCTATTATACACTATTATACCAAATTATACTGTAATTACAAACCAAATCGGAGATTCTAATACACTATTAGACATAATTTAACAAGATTTTAGTGTAATTAGAAATCACACACTGCCATATAAGATCAAAAATATATTAGACACTATTTTACCCTCTACCCTCTCCATGTCCCTCCAACTCATTCATTTGATGTTGCTGTTAACCTACGGCTAGTTCCTAAGTTTAATGAGCAGGATCCTGACATTTTTTTTGTGCTGTTTGAACGGCTAGCTGAGGCACGACATTGGTCTGATGCTGAGCGTACCTTGCTGCTTCAGTGTTTCCTCACTGGAAAAGCCCAAGAAGCTTACTCAGCCTTGAGTGTTGCTGATAGTGTTAAATATGTATTGGTTAAAACAGCTGTTCTCAGAGCATATGAGTTGGTACCAGAAGCATACTGTCAACGGTTCAGACAATTCAGGAGAGGGAGACAGACACTGAGTTTTCTTGTGATTTAGTCAATCATTTTAACCACTGGTGTGCTGCTTCTCAGGTAGAGACTTTGGAGGATCTGCAGGAGCTAATCTTGCTTGAGCAGTTCAAGAATAATTTGTCTGATCGTGTTGTGACGTACATAAATGAACAGAAGGCGACAACGATTTCAGATGCTGCTAAGTTGGCGGATGAGTTTGTTTTGACCCACAAATGTTTTACTGGTGAGAACTGTGGCCAGGGAAATCATAATTATAGAGATGGCAGGGGCTCATGCCAGTGAGTGGTTGTCTGACAGGACTGACAGGGTTGCAAGTAAAGTTGGCCAGGGGGTACAGGTGAAGCTGGACCCTAATCATGTCTGAATGAGTGTCCAGTGTTGAAAAAAAAACTGGAAATCGGGTGCATTTGCTCAAAACCATGTGGCCATTGATTGAGCTTCCTGAGGTGGAGACATAACTGTCTGATTCTACAGTTGGTGAAGAGACTGACCCTGGTTATGCTGCCTTTGTGTCAGATGGCTATGTTTCACCGATTGGTAGTGATGAGAAAGTACCTGTAAAGATACTGAGGGATTCAGGCACCCTTGACTCATTTATTGTGGACTCTGTTTTGCCTTTCTCTCCTGACTCTGCTGTTGGTTCTAGTGTTGAGGTTTGTGGAATGGGTTTGACAGTTTTTTCTGCTCCACAACATCATTTGACTTTAATTTCAGACCTGTTACAGGGTGACATGGTCATGGGGGTGCATCCTTCATTGCCTATGGGGGGAGTGCAGGTCATCCTGGGAAATGACCTGGTTGGTGATTGGGTGTGGTCAGAGTGTTGAGCCATCTTCTCAAGTAGTATGTAGGGAGTCTCTCACAGCCACTTCTACAGTTCTTCCCACCTGTGCAGTGACACGAGCTATGAGCTCTGTCAGTAGTGGCTCTGCTGTTGAGAACTCGGATAGGAAGAGAAAACCAGTGTTTCCTGTCTCTGCTTATCAGTTGCCTGTGTCTTGCAGTGACCTCATTCAAGAACAAAAGGATGATCTTACACTTCAAAGGTTGTTTTGTCAGGTACTCCCTGACCATGAAGTGGAGAGTGCAGCCTGTGGTTATTTTCTCCAAGATGGGTCTTTGGTAAGAAAATGGGTTCCTCACAGGGAGTGTTTTGTGGGGGATGAAATAGTGCAAGTTCTTCTGCCAGTTAAGCTAAGACCCACAGTATTAAAGATCGCTCATGATGGCGTGTCAGGTTACCTAGGGGTAAGAAAAACCTATGATCGAGTTCTGAGACATTTTTACTGGCCTTGGTTAAAAAACTACCAGATCTGTTGTGAAGGCTTTGACACAATTCATGTCTGCCTTTGGTATTCCAAAGGTTATACAGTCTGATCAAGGGTCTAATTTTACATTGACGGTGTTTGCAGAAGTGTTGCAGCAGTTAAACATCAGACATTCACAGTCCAGTGCTTATCATGCTCAGAGCCAGGGAGCTTTAGAAAGGTTCCATCAAACCTTAAAGTCCCTCCTTCGTGCATATTGCACTGAGTTGGATCATGATTGGGAAGAAGGGCTTCCATGGCTTATGTTATCAGCTGGGGAGGTGTCTCAGGAGAGTCTGGGTTTTAGCCCAAATGACTTAGTGTTTGGTCACACTGTGCGGGGCTTTATGGCCTCCTTACACAGTGACTGGAAGTCAAAAGAGGCTCCACAAAACTTGATAGATTATGTCAATGGTTTTAGACACCATTTGTATTAGGCCAACAAGCTGGCAAAAGAAAACCTAAAGGCAGCTCAACACAAAATGAAACGTCTCCATGATCGGCGTGCCGTAAGTAAATTTAGTCTGGGTGATCAAGTTCTGGCACTTTTGCCTCTAGTGGGATCTCCATTCCATGCTAATTTTTGTGGCCCTTATGCGGTGGCTAAAAAGGTGTCTGACTTAAATTACTTCATCTCAGCCCCTGACTGGAAGAAATCAGTGCAGTTGTGTCATGGTAACCTGCTTAAACCATACTTTGCTCGGTCTCCAGTGACAGGACTTGAGTCATCGCCTACTTGTGTTGCTGTAGCAGTTCCAGTGGGTCAGGTACGTGTACATTCTGATCTGGCAGTAGAAGTAGAGGAAGAACTGTGTACACCGGATGATGGCATGTTGAGAGGTCAACTTAAAAACTCTGAGCCTCTTGCGTCTCTGAACGAAATGTTGACTCATTTGTCTGAACCAAGATGATCAGAGTTAGTAAAGCTAGTTAAAAGTTACCCCTGCCTCTGTGCAGACACCCCATCTCGTGCTCATCTCATTGAGCATGATATTGATGTGAGAGATGCTCAACCAGTCAGACAGCGGTTTTATCGTATGTCACCGGTCAAACATGAACAGTTAGAGGCAGAGGTCAAATACATGGTGGAAAATAACATTGCGGAGCCATGTGCTTCTAGCTGGTCCTCCCCTTGTCTGCTGGTAAAGAAATCCAATGGTACATTTAGACCCTATTCTGTGGATTCGGGTTGCATAATGCCCCAGCCACTTTTCAGTGCCTGATGAATGTCGGGTCTGGTGGGTTGTGCTGTGTATTTGGACAGCATTGTTGTTTATAGCGACACTTGGGAGGATCATCTACAGCAAATTCAGGCTTTGTAGGAATGTCTGGCTTGGGCGTCTTTGACTATTAACTTGGCAAAGTTTGAGTTTGCTAAGGCAACAGTAACCTACCTGGGTAAGGTCGTTGGCCATGGGAAAGTGTGTCCAGTAAGGGCTAAGGTGCCGGCAGTGGACAAATTTCCTGTTCCTGCCACCAAGAAAGACCTGTCATGTTTCCTGGGTACGGTGGGGTATTATCGTGGATTTTGTAAGAACTTCTCCACAGTGGTTGCTCCCCTAACTTCCCTTCTTAGTCCAAAAGTGATGTTTGAGTGGTCTCGTACCTGTCAAGAAGCTTTTGAGTCCATTAAGTCTATGTTGTGCTCTGCCCCTGTCCTAGCAGCCCTGCAGATGGAAAAGCCTTTCTCATTGTATGTGGATGCTAACAAGGTGGGAGCGAGGGCTGTCCTCATGCAGACTAACGAACATGGTGTTGACTGTCCGGTGAGTTTCTTTTCCAAAAAATTCAGCATACATCAGTTGAACTATTCCAACATTGAAAAGGAGGCACTGGCACTCATCTGGGCACTGAAACATTTTGAGGTTTATATGGGCAGTGGAGCAAGTGCTTTAGTGGTCTACACAGATCATAATCCTCTGACCTTTCTCCATTGGCTTCAAAACCCAAACCAACATCTGATGCGTTGGTGTCTTTTCCTGCAGCTTTTCCGTTTGGATGTACGGCATGTAAAGGGAATGGAAAATACTGTTGCAGATGCCATGTCACGGGGAGTGTCCTAAGTTGTTTGTTTTTTCTTCCTGTATGGTCTCTTACAGTTCATTTTGGTGTCATCTCCTCTTAATCTGCTTCCTATGTACCATGGTTGCTGAGTTGGTGCCCTCGCTGGACAGGGTGTGAGGTGTCCTGCAGGTTGTACAAACATTTGGGTTTCTTTTGGCATAGGGTAAACCAGAGGGTTTAAGTAATTTAGTATGTCTGTTGGCTATTGAGGGCTTGGGTTGTGGTTGTCTAATTGTGGTGAGCCTTGTCAGGATCCTCATTTGAAGGGAGGGGGTGTGACGACCTCTCCTCCTCTTGAATTGGTGGTCTGAGATGCTCTGACTGTTTTCTTGCAGAAGTAGATGGAGCTGGGAGGGTCGTCTACCTGTACCTGCCTTTCTGGGCGGAGCTTCCAGAATATATATAAGGACTGCCTTGAGGGATATGTCTCTCTCTCCCCTTGGCCTGCAGCAGGGCTCTCAGCTTCTTTTCCCTTTGTTTAGGTTGATGCACTTCACAACACACCGCACACCATATCATCACTCATCCATACACTGCTAACACAACTGATACCTTTCCTATTGTACATACCCCACTAGTTACTTAACATTTATGTTGGTGTGAGTTAAATACATTACTTTTTGCTTAAGATGTCTGTGTGTGGCCTCCCTTCTTGTTGCCATCCTTGAGCCAGGTGGTAACACACATAACAACAGAACTGTACTGTAAAATTAAGTGGTCCTTCTTACTGTTAGACCCTTATTAGACTTACTTAGAGGATAATTTGTGGCACATTACCATGGAAGCATAATTCAAATTAAAATGCTTTTTAATTCATTTTCAGAATACAGCTGCATTTTTTGACACATAAATGAGTAATAAATCATCCAAGTTGCATTTTCATTTTCAAGACTGCTCATTTTGTAACTTAATTAAACTGAAAAAGAAAAGGATGTTTAAGATTCAATTTTCAAAAGATGCCCCAGCAAATAGTTACAAAAATTCAATTCGAAATGTCAAATTTGAAAATTAAAATGCATTAGCAGAAATGCTGTTGATTTCAAGGTCATAGCTGAATTATTTGACTCATAAATAAAATGAGAAATAAATCATCCAAATTGCATTTTCATTTTCTTCTTCCAGACTGCTCATTTTGTCACACAACTGAAAAGGAACCAAGAGGACATTGTATGGGCATAGAATACTGCCATAAATTGCGCACAATAAAACATTTGCACGCACAAATCAAACATCCGTGAGCGCATTTCCCCCCCCCCCCAGGCTTTTTCATGCACTGGCGAGCTATTTTTTATCCTGCATCGCTACCCCCGGCGCAATATTGTGGCCTGTTAGGGGAAAAACAGCTCGAGCATGCGCAGAGCCTGCTGGCAATACTTCCCCCTGCTTGTGCACCAGTGAATTTTTTTAGTGGGCGGTTATTGTCAGTAGGGGGGCGGGCCTGGGGGCATGCCATGTATCCCCAAATATAATTGGTTGAGGGTATTCGCCAATTGGACAGCGGGGTATGGCAACACCACTAGGACAAACGGGACAAACCACACAGCCCTGAATGCCTGAATGACATGTATTGCGATTTGGTGTCTTGACTTGAATGTTGCAAAATGCCACACAGAGCAATGAACTTCAGTATGTTTGTCTGAGTGCTGTCTTTTATTTCCACCATCATTGACATTAGTCTGATAAAATGCTGATCATTTTTTGTAACTTGGACCCTGTTGCAAACAGACATTTTTTATTTTGGTAAAACTGTTTAGTTCATATTCTCGATCTAGGCTACTTCTTTCTCCCTGAAAATTATAAATGTGATATTAAAATTATAAGAAAAATTAAATAATAAATGTGATAATAATAATAATAATAATAATAATAATAATAATAATAATAATAATAATGATACAGATAGAAGGCCTGTAGTTAATAACAGGTGTCAGCAACTCTCGAAATGAGAGCAGCACATAAGCCTATAGCAAGTACTGCAATATGTATTAAAGTATCTGTATTGTCTGTCAACCAAAGTAAATGATACGGCAACCTATGCTTTTCTTAGATACAAAATTAATGACATTTTTTATTTTGGTAAAACTGTTTTGTTCATATTCTCGATCTAGGCTACTTCTTTCTCCCTGAAAATTATAAATGTGATATTAAAACAATAAGAAAAATAATATATTAAGCTTAATTGTGCATTCGTTGTGCTATCATATATATATATATATATATATATATATATATATATATATATATATATAAAGATATATAGATATGAATAAAATAAAATATAATAAAATATTACGTTTATAATTTTCAGGTAGAAAGAAGTAGCCTAGACAATAACCGCCCACTAAAAACATTTATTCACTGTGAGACTGCAGTTTGCCCCACAGTCACTACCAGCAGTTCTTCAGAGCAGTTTCATTACAATCACCATAAATTTTAGAGCATTTACACTCTGGAAAAAAAGGTATGGCTGATTTGACCAAGCAAACTCGAACCATGGCTGGCTTGACCACAGTACAGAACTGGACCTGGTGGTGATTTCCCAGCTATTTCTAAAAACATGTACCACAGTCTATGCTACTAACACAGCCTTCACACTTCTTGTCTCTCTTGTTCCAGAAGCAAGTATGCACACTGCCCCCTAACATATTAGATGCATAGCATGGTCAGTCAGATTAGGGGCTGAAGAAGAAGAGAGGCTACTCCCTCTCCTGAGCCGCTTGGGACTGCGAATTCAAATTGAATGTTGGACTCTTTTTTGCGGGGGGCGGGCATGAAAAGTAAAAAGCAGTGTCCTCTTGGTTCCTTTTCAGTTGTGTGACAAAATGAGCAGTCTGGAAGAAGAAAATTAAAATGCAATTTGGATGATTTATTACTCATTTTATTTATGAGGCAAATAATGCCGCTATGACCTTGAAATGAAACAGCATTTCTGCTAATGCATTTTAATTTTCAAATTGACATTTCAAATTGAATTTTTGTAACTATTTGCTGGGGCATCTTTTGAAAATTGAATCTTAAACATCCTTTTTTTCTTTTCATTTTAATTAAATTACAAAATGAGTCAAAAAATGCAGCTATATTCTGAAAATGAAAAAGCATTTCTGTTAATCCATTTTAATTTGAATTAGAATCAGAATCAAAATCAGAAATCCTTTAATGTCTCGCAGATGGGGAAATTTGTTTGTCACAGCAGCGACATAATATTACAAAAACAGAAACATATTACAATAACAGGAACAATAGCAAAAATATGCAATAAAAGGGGAAGAAATATGTACATATTTACATGATGTAGTGCAAAATTAACAGCACTTTTTGTTTTGTTTCTTGTTTTTTTGTTTTAAACGTAGATTTTAAATACAGGTAAATAATATGGAATACATATGGGTGTTTGGGAAATTGACCAGATCGTGCTAAAACAGAAGTGACCTTGTGCAGACATACTGCACAGTGCAGGGCACAGGGTGAGGTCTATAGGCTATTGGGAGCAGTGCTGGTTGTAAAGTCTGACAGCAGCAGGAAGGAAGGACCTGCGATACCTCTCCTTCACACACTTAGGGTGTATCAGTCTGTTGCTGAAGGAGCTACCTAGTGCTGTGAGAGTGTCCTGCAAGGGGTGGGACTCCTGCACCAGCAGCGATGACAGCTTGTCCATCATCCTGCTCTCTCCCACCACCTGGACTGAGTCAAGAGGGCATCCCAGGGTGGAGCTGGCCTTCTTGATAAGTTTATTAAGTCTCCTCCTGTCTGCTGCCAAGATGCTGCTGCACCAGCAGACTACTCCATAGAAAATGGCTGATGCCACCACAGAGTCATAGAAAGAGGTCAGGAGTGCCCCCTGCAACCCAAAGGACCTGAGCTTCCTCAGCAGATAGTGTCTGCTCTGACCTTTCTTGTATGTCGCTGTAGTGTGGTCAGTCCAGTCCAGTTTGTTGTTCAAGTGAACTCCCAGATACTTGTAAGATGTCACCATCTCAATGTCTGTTCCCAGGATGTTCTCCTGTGTGCAGGGTTGTTTGTGCCTGCGGAAATCCACCACCAGCTCTTTGGTCTTCCCGGCATTGAGCTGGAGGTGGTTCCACTGGCACCAGTCCACAAAGTCCTGAATAAGTTCTCTGTAGGCTCTGCCATCCTCGTCCCTGATGAGGCCGACGATAGCAGAGTCGTCAGAGAACTTCAGTAGATGCAGGACGGTTCCCTGTGGGGCCCCTGTACTGCAGGTTATCGTGTCCGACACGTAGTCCCGAGTCCTCACATACTGTGGCTGGTTAGTGAGGTAATCCAGGATCCAGGATGTGAGGTGTTGGTTCACCCCTGCCAGCTCCAGCTTGTCCCCCAGGAGTACAGGCTGTATAGTGTTGAAAGCACTGGAGAAATCAAAGAACATGATCCTCACAGTCCTTCCAGGCTTCTCAAGGTGAGACAGTGATCTGTCCAGGAGGAAGATGGTGGCGTCGTCCACTCCGATGCCGGGTTGGTATGCAAACTGGAGAGGATCCATAAAAGGACCCACCAAAGGGTGGAGATGGACGAGGACCAGCCACTCCAGGGTCTTCATCAGGTGTGAAGTGAGAGCAACTGGTCTGTAGCTGTTGAAGTCTTTAGGGTGAGGGATCTTTGGTACAGGTACCACGCAATGTGGAGGTTTTCCACAGCAGTGGCACTTTTCCCAGCTTCAAGCTCAGGTTGAATATATATTCCACAATCCTGCACAGCTGGTTTGCACAGGACTTGAGGAGCCATGAAAAGGGAGGTAGAGGTGAGAATGGGGCAGTAAACGGGGGGGTGGAAGAGGTGGTGGTGAGCAGCAGAGATGACTGGGCCGGGGAAGGGGTGGGTGTCTGGTCAAACCTATTGAAAAACAGGTTCATGTCATTCACCCACGTCTGATCCCCCGCAGCCTGGGAGTCTGGAGTTCTCTGCCCTGAGATGGTTTTAAGGCTTTTCCAGACTCCACTGACGTTTCTTTGCTGCAGCTGGTTCTCCATCTTCCTCCTGTAGCTGTTCTTCCCCTCGCTGATCTTCCTCCTCAGCTCCTTCTGCAAAGCCTTCAGTTCCTCCTTGTTTCCTGACCTAAAGGCCCCCTTTTTCTCCTTAAGAAGGATCTTTATGTCTGGATTAATCCAGGGTTTGCTGTTAGAAAAACACCGTACAGTCCTGGTGGGTACAGTGTTATCAACACAGAAGTAAATGTAGTCCGTTATACAGCCTGTTAAACTGTCAATGTCCTCCCCAAGAGAAACACACAGTTCTTCCCACACAGTTAAGTCAAAGCGGTCCCTCAGAGCCTCCTCAGACTCTTCGGTCCATGCTTTAACTGTGCGTGTTTCCACTGGCTGCCTGTTTACGAGGGGCTAGTACACAGGCAGGAGATGCACCAGGTTGTGGTCAGATCTTCCCAGGGGAGGGATGGGGGATGAGTTGTATGCCTCCTTGATGTTGACATACAATAAGTCCAGTGTTTTACTGTCTCTGGTGTGGCAGGTGACATATTGTGTGAATGTGGGCAGAGTGGAGGACAGAGAGGCATGATTGAAGTCCCCAGAGATGAGGAAGAGGGCCTGTGGGTGTTGTGTCTGCAGTGAGCTTGTGACTGAGTGGAAAACGTCACACTTTGCATCAGCGTTAGCAGAGGGGGGATGTACACAGCGCAAACAATCACCTGTGTGTGGTAGTACGGCCTCATGCTAACAGCTAAAAGTTCAATGTCCTCACTGTAGACCTGTTTTTTAACAGTGATGTGCCCAGAGTTACACCAACTGTCATTAACAAACACAGCCAGCCCTCCTCCTTTCCTCTTACCACTCTCCGCTGTCCTGCCTGCCCGCTGTAGTTGAAACCTGTCCAGATTAACGTCCGTATCCGGGGTCAGCTCCGGTAGCCATGTCTCAGTGAGCACCATGATACTGCACTCACGGTAGTTCCTCTGATGCCAGGTCAGCACCGTTAGCTCGTCCATCTTATTGGGGAGAGATCTTACATTCCCCATGATGACAGACGTGAGGACGGGTCTGTAGCATGTCTTCCTGCGATGGCGAACAGCTCCAGAGCGGCATCCGCGTCTCCTCCTCCTCAGCTCGCGGGGGACATCAGGCTGCTCGTGCGGCGGCACCGCAGTGCTACTGAGGGCCAACAGCTGATCCCTAGTGTAAACAATAGGGCTGCGTAAAGGCTCCCCAGACACGGGGAGTATTGAGTAGTATACTATTATATACTACTATTATTATATAGTAAGTATTGAGATCAGAACGAAGAATGCAAGTCTGGTCTCCATACTGCCCAAGAGAGAGCTCAAAAGAGTAGTAAGAAAAAGAAAAGCTTAAAAGTGAGCAACAGCTGATCTGACAGGCTGCCACTCACGTGGCGCCATCTTTATCACACTTACGTACAGATTTGATTCTATACATTACAACAGAACTGTATTGTAAAATAAAGTGGCCCTTCTCACTTTTAGACCCTTATTAGACTTAGAGAATAATTTGTGGCACAGACCTGTACTGTGAAACAAAGTGAACTCCTTCTCACTGTTAGACCCATGTTAGACTTTCTTATAGGGTAATTTTTCTGACCCTTGTGGACGGCCTCCAGTGCTCCAGAGCCCTGCCAGCTGAGGGCTAAAGGGCGCTGTGCGGCTCATGATGTGTCACTTTGGCCCGCTCTTCACACAGGGCCCTGTGGCCTCCACAGCTGCTTGTAGCCAAGCTCCAGCTCAAACATATGCTGCTCATGAGGAGCTGATTGGTTGATTCTCAAAGTCCCTCTCTGGAGGTCTGCTGAGCTCTTGAAGCTTTCAGAAAGTCAATGTTATCTCCTAAATTTATGAACATGTTACACACTTGCACTATGATGACAGTGTCCATCCAGGTAGGAAAATACTGCAAATACTACAAATACACTTCGCAACTGAGTTTACTTCCTTGTTTTTCAGATTATAGCCAAAAATGATATAAAAGAAACAATGTAGCTATTACTGTCCTCATATCACATTAATGTCTAATACACAAAATGACACATACAGCCTACTCATGAACAAACTCTGCTAGGCAGCTTATATCATCCACTCACTGTTATCCCTGCTGCTAAACACTGATTTTATTCGTAAAAGATATAACCATATAAACAGCTTATCTTCACTGTTAATATTATGATGGCCACCGAACACCATGTTTATATGTACCAAGTTATAACTGCTTAAATCTGTGGCATCAATCTGCGGCTTCATGTCAACAAACTCCAAAACTCAACATTTATATGCATGAGAACAATAAAACAGTATGGTGAGGTCACTAACATTACGGCACGACGCCATTAAGCATTGTTCATTCTCACAGGAGGTTCTCAGTCTTAAACTAGTGCACTCGACATACCAATGTTAGCAGCTAAGGCTAGCAATTGTTAGCGGACTTATTTCTTGACATTCATAATGCTGTAAATATATAAACATGGCACCACAACAAACTTAAGTGAACAGGGTGCTTGTGCACTTATCTCACTTGCAAATACAACAAAAGACAATCTTGTGTGAGTACAGACTCTCCATGCTGCTATCTTGACTGTCCTATAGTGATGTGTCAGTCGAGAACAAATCAGTTCAAAGGAACGGCTCTTTAATGTGAATGAACTGATCTGACCTGATTCCACGTTTCACCTCTCTCTCGTTATTCATTCATTCTCACAGACACAGATTAAATTGGGCTGGAGCCCTCCGGATCTCAGCTCCGCCTCCTCACCTCGTCAGTACAGCCAGCAGGAGCTGAGCTCCCTCTGCTTCAGTATTTCATTGCAATCATGGGTGTAACTACCATTATATGACTAAAATCATTCATTTCGATCCCCATCAATACAACAGCCTGTTCACTCAGCGCTGTTTTCAGAAAGCTGTGTCTATGTTTTCACTGCTACCGGCATCTTCTCGCATACCGCGCAAGTGCATGCATGCACACACACGCACGCACACGGTGCTGCTGACGCACAGCAGGTGGGTGAACTAAGCACAGCAGAATGTGAAAGAGGATTTTCCCTCATGAACACTATAATTTCACCTGTTCGGAATCAGCTTTCACAATTCACAATCTGTCCTGCTTGATGTTTGTAAACCTAGTGGGTCCACCATTAGAAATGTGGAACCCAGAAAAACATGTAAAGAAGTGGGTTATGACCCGGAGGTCGGCAGACCATATAGGATGTAGTAAGAGACAGGAGGGGCAGAAACTTGAACTGAATCTAATTTGGAAAGTTATAAATTAAATTGTCTGCTGTTATGTGGTTTGATGTTTTGACATGCAGATGTATATATGAGATGTAAATACTATATGAATTGATGGTGAGGTGACAATGCAAATACAATGCAAATAATTGATGTGTATTGATGAGATGGAAATAAATGTTGCTAATATGTGAATTGATTATGTATATTGTGAATACATAATACATACACAAATTACAGTGTAGATTGATTGTGAAATGTAGGCTTAATAAGTTATCAATATGTGAATGTGAGATATAATCAAGAAGGCCATAAGTTGATAAAATATGTATTACGCTGATGGTGGTAAAAAGGTAAAAAACAAAAACAAAAACAAAAAAACAAACAAAAACAAACAAACAAACAAAAAAAAAACCAAACAAAAATATATATATATATATATATATATATATATATATATATATATATTGAGAGATAATGGCTGCAGAGTGAAGAAGGGCTCCCCCTCCTTACAAAAGCCAATTTAACCACTGCTCACGGACTAGTCGCTGTGTTGTTCACTGTTTAGTTATCAGAGTGGTGAGGAGGACTGAGAGCCAGCCAATCGTATGCTGAGTTTACGACACTGTCCTCAAATTTTAGCCAATGAGAAACAGGAAAGCATAGTAACCATTTCCATGAAAATAAACAAAAAAACCCAAACATTTAATTTTGTTTGTAGCTCATCAATCTTGTTCATTCACTGATTCCTCTCCTGGCATCCTCCTCTGGAGTTTCCTTTGTCAGTCACTTGTTCTTGGCTTGCAGGCTTTAGCTGTTAACTCTTGTGTTGTCTAAAAGTAGGCCTACACATAATCATGAAGTTACAGCTATGTATTTGCCTTTAACTACAGTGTTATGTTGACCCTTAGCAGAATCGTTTGAGAACGAGGAGCTGAGAACTGTGCATTACATGATTCACCACTAAACAACGCTGTGCGGGAAACGCGGCTGAACGAACGAACGACACAAATGATTCTTCCTGCCGAACTGACCAACATCGAAAGATGAAATCCAGCTCTACTGTCCTATGCTTTGTAACTGAGCTTACTTCCTTGTTTACAAATATTGCAGATTGCCTTGAAAAGCCTATACTGACAGCAGGTGATCTTCTCCTGTGTTTTGTTGTAACACAACGCATTTTAAATTGAATTAAGAAAAATGATGGTGGGGGGACCAAGTTACTCTCCAGAACTAACAAAATATGATTTCTGTGAATAATCTGAACTAACAAAATGCCCAGGATGCCACAAACAGATGTCAATCAAATAACTGAACTACTCAGTGACGTTCACAGAACTGCTTACCTGTGCTGGCCGATGCTACAGCGGTGGCTCAGACGGTATTTGTTGTGGTGATGGATGACGACAACCTGTAATCTTTACACACCTGAATTCAGGAGTATCTTCTGTTTTGGTGATGAAGCACAGGAGGACGAACTGTTGAGGACTTTATTTAATCAAAACAACTACTAGCTGATTGCATAGCTACATGGTTTCATCTGCACTCGCTCAGCTCTAACATTACCTGTCTACCTGTTACACTCTTCTTCTCTGTACATCATTCTGCAGTCTTTTCTACTCTACACAGTACAAAGACACCTACTGGTGGGGGAGCATGGTGACACTGACAGTGCGCAGTATTAACATCCATATCAAGATCTGTAAACACAACAGCTGCCTTAATCACCAATTTTAATAAATTAAACCAAATGAATGTATTTTCCTCTGAACTCTGTGTTTTGTCCAACTTTTATTAAGGTAAGTAACCATATGTAGTCACTTTCATACACATTCAAAATGCCCTCCCCCTGCCTCCATTTGGAATTGTAGAGTCATGTGGTTTTCTCTGAGCCAGTCAGACTATCTGACAGATAGTGATATCACGGCATCTGACCAATCAGCAGTGGCCTGGATTACCTCAAACACAGCTATCTTGCAGAAATAATAAATATTGCTTTTTTGAACCCGGCTCCTCCCATGGCTATGGCAGTAACATCATATTTAAACATGGTAAGTTGATGTAATTAACAAATTATTTGGTTGAATAGTTGTGTTAAAGATAGAGATTGTTTTTGTTTGCATAGCCTTTCAAAAATTTGCTTGATGTTTGGCTGAAAACTAAAGGCACCACATTTGATCATATGCCCCGTTCATCTAAGACTAGCATAAGTGGCACAAGTGTCTATTTTTAGACATATGCCCCATGGATTAGTGATGTGTGATTCATTTGCGAATCGTTCGAAACTCGAGATTCTTTTCGCTGACTTGGGAGTTGCGTGTCATTGTCTCCATTAACTTGTTCACTGACTCACTACTGCTACCACCTGCTAACTGCAAGAGGAGACATGCCACACAGCTATTATTATTGGGGCCTGAGCAGGTCTTGACCTGCGAGGTCCCTATTGTTTTTGTTGTCACAAATTTTTTGTCCCAAATGATCGCATTTTTCACTGCCTGAACATAGACCAAATCTCCCCAAACTTGGAATTTAGCTCACACCTGCCGAAAACTCTCCTGCTCTCCTGGCAAAAAGTTATCAAAATAGTTTTACTAATTCAAACAATATTCAAGTTATTAAATAATAACTTTCTGTACGATTTGCTCAAAACAGGAAGTCTTGCTTGTCTCCACATTGTTGTGTCCGAATGACATGAAACACAGATTGCTACTTCCCCATGAGCTCCAGAGGTTCTGTACAAAATCTTGGCCGATTACCACTCGGTAGCGCAGTTTAAATTGAAGGATTTTATTTCACCACATTGTTAGTTCGGATTAACGTGAAACTTGGTACAATTATGGCCAATGCCCTCCTGACAATAGCTGACGAGGATTGTATAAGGGGACTCTATAGCGCCCCCTTGAATATTAAAAATCCAAGCCCTGCCTCTCACATGCACATACATGACTGACATTTGGTATGCATATGTATCATAACCAGACGCGCAATAAACATCGGGTTACCAAACTCTCACTCCAACAGGAAGTCAGCTATTTTGATTCAAAGTTCACCTTTCACCCCCATTTTGATCAATTTCCATGCCTCATACTTTAACGAGCTCCTCCTACAGATTGAACACCACAGACTTCCAATTCACTCAGTATCATCCTCAGACCTTGAACATCAAAAGTATCAAAAGCTTTCTCCTATGTCAAATATGGTGGTGTCATGGTGCGATCCATTTTCATGTTTTGCCATAAAGCATGAAGTCCTTTTAACTTCAACATACAATTTCCCATGTACACCAAATTCATCATACATATATATGATGTCACCCTGTATACCTCTATGCATCAATACTGTGTCATATTGATAGCGCCACCTACTGGACACAGGAATTCAGACAAACATCATCCTATTTACATGACATTTATAGATTTTTTTTCTCCATACCATACACTACAACATGACATGCAACTAAAAGGTCTTTGTGCCCTCCGACAGCGCCACTGTCCGACGCCTGTCAATAATCATAACATAACTGACCACAAATTCGTTTGAGGGATTTTGCATCTGTAGTCCATTTTGTATGTATGTTGATTGTACGGAGATCTTCTGACTTCAGCGTACATTATTTAACACCGGCAGGAGCAGGCCACCAAATCATAAAGAAACCTATGATTTAAGTAATAAGACTTTATATGTGGTTTCTGATTTCAGCTTAATTTGAGTAGGCTGTATATACTTTTCTTGTTTACTGTCTAGTTAAGATTACATTATTTCTAGTTGTCTAATTTGATACAAAGCACGGCTTGTTACGTCTTATTAGTATATTGTTTTTGTCTAATTTGATACAAAGTATGACCTGTTACGTCTTATTAATGTTTGTGTTGAAAAAAATCACCGCGATGGTCAGTCCTTTAGACCAAGACTTCAGTGAACTTTCCCCCAGAAACAGCCTCAGTCCCCACGAGTAAGAGAGTCAGACAGCATCCAGTCTACTGATGGCAATTATGTAATTATGTCATTTAGAATGACAAGCATTACTTTGTCACTTTCCAGGATGTTTGGTGGGTCAGGATCTCGATCCCTACACATTATAACAGCATCAATATGATTATAAAATGTCCGTAGGTTTAGACTGACAGGGGGACACCGGGGAAACACAATGAAAACACACAGATGTCATCATCATGACGTGTACCATCACACCTCTTTATAAGCGCCGGCTTTCTGTGTGAATTACGCAGCAGGCCATTTTTAAGGTAGAGATGCTTCGCTCTGTGTGAATGACCAGTGGTGGAGAATTGGCGAGCTGCCGCTGCGGCAATAATGTGGCATCTCTGTGTGAAAGGGGCAACTGGTGCAGAATGCAGGGTGGCAAAATAAGGTGCACGGAGGATTACGGACTAGCGATAAGGCTAACATTGACGAACACAGAACCAGATTGAAGAAAATGGAATGAAGGGGGAGTAACATGGAACAAATTGACGGAGTAATATGAAATGAACTGACAAGAACAAGAGGGAGAACAAAGAATAAATATCGACCAAACTAATGAGAAGATGAGGAACAGGTTGAGAGTGGAGGGAAACAGACAGGTGAAAAAAGGAATGGAAAAACAACGGTAAGGAAAAACACACCAGAGGAACCAAAAAGGAAGACAAGACACATGAGGGTAAAATTTCAAAATAAAACAGGAAACAAGAACAGAAAAAAAAATGGGCTCTTAATGCCCTTAGGCTTGTCCTGAACCTTACGCAGGTCAAAGCTTTAGAGTTTCATCTTTAAAATCGTAAAAACTGTTGATAATGCTCTTGCGGTCCTGATAGAGGACTGAGTTTTATTTTTTTCCTGATTTCAAAATGATTTGAATTTATGCGTGTCATTTTTATCGTCTATCCATCATTCCCAGATAAAGTGAAATACCTTTGTCTAAACAGTGTAAACATGTGAGACCATGGTTGTGATGATTGAAAGGCTTAGGCCATTGGTGTTAGCTGTTGGTCATCACTGTTTCTGTTTTAACTTATCTTTCCAGTAATCCCCACTGCTTCATGTTTCTCCACTTCCACTACAGAGGGTATCCAGAACTTGCTGAACTCAGTAACACATAATATCAAATACAGTGTAGACCAGATCGATTCAAATGGTGGCCTGTGGGCCCAATGCAACCCTTTAACAACCTAATTCCGGCCCTTTGATCATTTTGTTAATAGGCTAATTAGCCCATTCATTAGTTATTTCTGATGTTAGTCACAAAAATAATTCATTTAAAAGTTTGAACAGCTGTTTAAACAGAGGGAATTTAGGAGAGTCAAACTGATCGTATTTGATTAGACATTTGTGTATTATTTTGTATATTTTGTTCACAAAACTCTGTTTCCTTCTCCAAAGATATCTGTCAAATTGTCAAGTGCCAGCTCCTGCAGGGATTGACTGCCTGTCCCTGACGACAATACAGCAGGTTGACCCATCCGGGGGTTTGAGAATTACTGCTGACAGCGGTGCCCTAACTCTCCTGGCCCCTGACAGTTGTTGACTTTTACTAGTTTGGTTGTTGTTATATATAGTTGACCTGATTTTCTGTGTGTGATTTGGTAGAGTAGCCTGGATTTGCCTGTGGCTAAACCTACAGGCCTACAAGTCACTCAGTACATATTGTTAATGCTCACTTGTTTATATATGGAATGAAGCCTAAAGGTGAGCTGCCATTTTCTCTAACGAAGTTTTCTCCTGTTTGTTTAATTGTTTAATTTAGGGAGATAGGTTTAGCAAATATCTTTTTGTTTCTTCCCTTTTCTGTGTTTTTATTTATTTATTTATTTATTTATTTATTTTTTTGGAGCCTTTTGATTTGTTTGTTGTTTTGCCCTTGGGTTAACCATGAAGCCAAGTTTAATCTGCAATTAATAAAGCTCAGTGTATATTGTACATAAATCGTCACTTGTTTTGCACCAAATTCCACTCTCTGCGACTTGTATTTACTGTATGTTTTGCTCCTGCACCCCTAGACTGGGGCGTAACACAACCTACTTCTAAGATCAAAAATGGTGCATTGTTTTTTCCTGTACGTTTGTAAGTATTATTGTTCTTCTAAAACTGTGAAAACTATAAACAAAGTGCAGAAAAATAGTGTATATTTTATCATAATTAAATTCCGAGCTTTACATGTCAGACATAGGAAACGTAAAAGTGTGGCCTCTTGACACTTCATTTTTCCAGTCCAGTTTGGAGTTGCTTAAGATGGCAGAGTAAGAGCAACGACTGCTAATGTTAGCCTTTGAACACAGCAGAGGGAAAGGTGGCAGCAGATGCATCAGCATAATGGTGCTGTTCCTATAGATAAACAAACAGGTGACTCATGGCAACCTGTGACATACATCTCTGGACTGACTGATAAGGAGAGGCGCTGCACACAGGTGCATGTGGATAAATGAAGAAAGCACCAACACTTACGTGGATGTAGGACAGACTAACCTCTTACCTACAGTGTCTGCACTTCACACAGCTGACACACAGTAAACATCTGGTCCCACTGGTGAGCACCAGAGCTTTTGAGTCAGGTCAGTAGCATTATTTTCAGCAGGACCCCTTTCACGTGGATTTTGGCCTTTGCAATTTTGTGGATATTTTACAATACCAAAAAAGCTCTACAACCTATCCAAGGAAAGGGAAGAACCCATTTAGCATGAGTATGGTCTCTTTATTACAGGCAGTGGGCAGCTGCATGATGGCTGTGGTGTGGGTCTTCTAAAACCAAACAATGCAAATGTAGTGCCATATCTGTCCTGTTGCCTTTATAAGCTTTACACACTGCAAAGAAACTACAGAAACTGTAGGAATCACACATATAGCCTTGTTAAGCGCAAACTACAGTGTTCCTGCTTTAACTACATCAAACATTTATTTTTGGGAGAGTGATTCATTAACATGTTTCAAATGTTCATCATTCTTTGTTACTGCACCTCTGTTTAGTAAGTGATTTGAAGAGAAACAGGCATTGTTCTCAGATGTTAATTCAATGCACACAGTGCAAAGGCAACAAAATAGCAGAGAGCTAGAGCAGCTTTGTGGGGCTATTTACAGGCACAGTGGTTTTTTCAGCTAAATGCTAACCTCAGCTTGCCAACACTGACAATGCTAACAAGCAAGATATTATAATAGCCTACCCAAGGTGAAAAAGAAATATACCCAAGTTGTATTTCTTTTCAATTTATTTATCTCGTTTTAATTGTACTATACTAAGCAAATATTAAATGTGTTATTTTGGAATAACTTTAAGTATCAAGTGCTCTTTAAGAAATGCTTAAGTTAAATTGTGAGGTAATTGCAGCATCTTTCATTTTACTAAAATGAAATAATTCTTATGAACATTTAAATGCATTACTTTAAATTACATTTAAAATACCATTTCTGTCACACATAAAGGACTCTGAGTATATCCTAACTTTAATATCAATTGGAGTGCTTCATGGAATGAGTCATGGTCAAGCAGCTGTATCCAAGCCATACATCCGCAAGTGCAATGCAAAGCATTGGATGCAGTGGTGTAAAGCTCACTGCCAGTGGACTCTAGAGCAGTGGAGAGGTGTTCTCTGGAGTGACGACTTGCATTTTTCCATTTGGCAATCTGAAGTCCCCTTAGTTCCAGTGAGAGGAAAGAGTGAAAGGAAAGGAACTGTTTCAGCATACCAAAAGATGTTGGACAATTCCATGCTCCCAACTTTTAGGGAACAGTTTGGGGATGGCCCTTTCCTGTTCCAACATGACTGTGCACCAGTGCACAAAGCAAGGTCCATAAAGACATGGATGCGAGAATTTGGTGAGGATGAACTTGACTAGCCTGCAACATCAGTGTGTGACCTCACAAATGCGCTTCTGGAAGAATGGTCAAAAATTCCCATAAACATGCTCCTAAACCTTAAGGAAAGCCTTCCCAGCTGAAGCTGTTATAGCTGCTAAGGATGGACAGACATCATATTAAACTCTTTGGATTAAGAATGGGATGTCACTTAAGTTAATATGCAAGTCAAGGCAGATACACACACACACACACACACACACACACACACACACACACACACACACACACATATATATATCTATATATATATATATATATATATATATATATATATATATATATATATATATACTGTATATATATATGTCCAGCAGTCCCTGCACCAGGAGAGCCAACAGTCTCTATACCACGAGACTCAGGGTAGGAAACCATTTATGTGCAATATATATTACACCCTCAAACTCCCCTTATTATGCAGAGGAGGTGTTTTAGGAACTCCAGAGGGAAATTTCCTTCTACCAAAGGGTCAATCTTAATATGTGGCGATCTTAATGCCAGAATTGGTAGAGAGCCAGACTTCATTAACTATGAAGGAAATAAACATCCTCCTTTGTACCAGACTTGCATAAACACACAAAGACAAAGTTATGATAGCATGGTTAACAAAACTGACTTGGGTCTGTACATTGTTAATGGCAGAATCAGAGCAGACTCTCTGGGCAGACTCACACAATGCTCTGTGTTAGGTAGTAGTGTTGTAGGTTATGCCATTGCTGACACTGAACCACAATATATAAATGCATTCACTGTATCTCTGCAACAGCCCTTTTCAGACCATAACCAAATAAACCTATTTCTGAAAAAGTCATTGTCAACCACTGTGAATCCAAACCCTGAGCCAAGGCTCCTCTACCGAGGAGATACAAATGGATAGAAGAGAGCACTGCTGCCTATACTGCTGCACTAGACTCTGCTCAAATTCACAACATGCTGGATACTATTCTCATCACCCAGTATCAGCCTGAAAGGGAATACATAAATCTGGCCACACATCACTTAAACACAATATTCATTCAATTGGCAAAAGAATCTGAATTAAAAATCTCACAAACTAAAAAATCCAGCATGAAACAAAAAAAGTGATGGTTTGATAAAGAATCTGCTGTATCCAGACAAAACCTGAGAAAACTGTCAAAGAGAAAACACAGGAACCCAAGTGACCTAATGGGACGGCTTGAATATGTCCAAGCTCTGAAAGATTACAAAAGACTCCTTCATGTGAAAAAAATGCATTATATGGAGGGAGAACTCAACAAAATTGAAAAAGCTATACATGAAAACACCTTTTGGAAATTATGGCAAAAACATCAACAGAAACCCATGTACAGAGACCAACCCGATTCAAAATAGCAGAATCTGGAAAAATTACTTTGATGACCTCTATAAAAATCCAGAGTGTCACGGTCTGAATCCCCACGAAATTTTAACAATAGACTGAAAGAACTAGAAATGACAGTGAAGGGCACCCAGTGTGCCCTTTACTACCACATCACCATTAAAGAAATACAACACAAACTCAAAACCCTTAAAAATGGAAAAGCTTGCAGTATAGACAGCATTAACTCAGAGATGCTGAAACACAGTAATTTAAAACTCCAGCTTGCCATGCAAAAACACTTCAACCTGGTGTTGGCTGCTGGGTGTTACCCCAGTGTTTGGAATAAAGGTCTCATTTCTCCTATATTTAAAAGTGGAGACAAGTACAACCCCAGCAATTACAGGAGCATCTGCAACCTGAGTAAACTCTTCTGTAGCATCCTTAACTCCAGATTAATTGCATATCTCACTGATCATCATATTCTGTCTAGAAGCCAAATTGGCTTTTTACCCAGTCATCAAACATCTGACCACATCTACACTCTCCATACACTCATCCAAGAGCATGTTCACAAAAAACACATAGGAAAGATGTTTGCATGTTTTGTAGATCTAAAAAAGGCTTTTGGCACAATTTGGCACAATGGGTTATTTTCACAACTTCTATAAAATGGAACTGGGGGTAAAATATATGAGCTAATCAAATAAAAAAAAGGTAAAAAATCAGAAACAAAAGAACATAATTCTTCAAACAAGGAAAAGGAGTGCGTCAGGGGTGCAACCTGTCTCCTACTCTGTTCAACATTTATATCAATAAATTGGCCACTCTTCTTGAACAGTCCCCAAGCCCAGGATGAGATCTACAAGGCAAAGAAATCAAATTTTTCATGTAAGCAGATGAACTGGTTCTACTGTCCCCAACAGAACATGGTCTACAGCAGAACCTCTCTCTGCTGGAGAAGTTCTGTCAAAATTGGGCGGTAGATATGAACCTTGACAAAGCCAGAGTCATGGTATTCCAAAAAAAGGCCAGCCTACAGGAATCCAGACATGTTTTCAGGGTAAGAGGGACCACACTTAAGCATACAATGGAATATAATTATCTAGGCATCATCATCAGTGCATCCGGCAGCTCTGACAAAGCAAAAAATTCCCTCACAGAAAAGGCACGCAGGGCCTACTATAGCATCAAAAGCTCACTATATAAATTCAATCCCCCAATTACAACTTGGCTAAAACTATTTAACAGTGTAATAAAACCTATACTTATGTATGGAAGTGAACTGCAGGGTCCTCTAATTACCCAGAGGCACACCTAATAGGACACAACACCCACAGAGAAATTTAACCTTCAATTCTGCAAAGAAATCCTCAAGGTCCACAGAAACTGCCCAAACCATGCATGTAGGGCAGAGCTGGGATGCTTCCCTCTCTCTCTCTACACATGATCAAAAGGTCAATTAAGTTCCAGATTCACTTAACACAAGCTGATCCTGATTCCTATCACCGCAGAGCCTTTCTCAGTAACAGACCCTCTGAGAAACACCAGAGAAACCTGCCACCTCAAAATCCAAGACCTCCTAAATCTCTCCAAAACTCACCTGGCATCTATAGACAAAACCAACAAAATTACTTACATTGACAATTGGAAGAATGAAATTAAATTGATCAATAAATTAGAATGCTATCACTTACTGGATGGAGAATATTCTCCAGCACAATATCTGGTCAGCATAAAAAACCCCAAACAGAAACGCACATTAACAATGTACAGACTCACCGACCATCAACTACAGGTTGAAAAATGTCGGCATTCGAAAGAATGGAAGCCCAGAGAATAGAAGAGTATGTAAACACTGTTCTTCAGGAGAAATAGAAACTGAGGCCCAGTTTCTCCTCTCCTGCCCCCTGTACCAAACTGAGAGAGAGGCTTTCCTCCATCAGATAACTGCAGCAGTTCCATCATATCAGGGAACAAAATGTGATGAACTGTTAAAAGTATGTCTGGGAGAAGATCCACAATTTATAAAATTAGCTGCACAATATGTAACAGTCTGCCATGATGCTATGGTAACACGCATGCTAATCAGAACCATTATTGCTATTGTATAATATTGTCGCTTTATTATCATCATTATCATTTAATATGAGCTATATGTGTATATATGTTTTTCATTGTATTTGACAACTTGTAATTGCCTAATGATAATCATATTAATCCGTCCACACACATTATTCTCTTTATTTTTTAAGTTTCATTTCATTTATTTGTATTTTAATTGTACTTTTTGTTTTGTTTAATTGATTCTTGATGCTTTGGCAACATAGTTCTTGTAACATTCATGCCAATAAAGCAAATTTGAATTGAACTGAATTATAAATTTATAATACAATGAGGTATACATTTTTTGTATGTATGCCATGTAGCTTTTTTGTATGTATGCCATACAGCTTTTAAAGCTAGGGTCTACAATCCTGGAGAGCTAGCAAGAGAGCTCCCACAATTTTGAATGCGCATCTGGCAGTGGGACTCAGCAGGGAGAAAGAGATGCAATTCAGCTGAATTTAGCACAGTGCAGACAGGAAGTCAAGCGCCGAAATAACAAACAACATCTGGTTACTTTTCAAAATAACCCTCCGTGTTGACACCAGCACACAAATCTAAAAAAATAGACAAACACAAGCTCTTCTGCTGATCCTTCGGTCGAGAACACTTCCTGTTGTTGTTTTTAATAACACAGACCTATAACTGAGGTCATGAGTGCTTTTGTGATTATCGAGGGAACTCCTCGGCCTCGTGAGGCCAGCTGTCTACCATACTGCGCCATGGCGGACTCAAACCGCAACTGGTGGGGACAAATCCGGATCCCAAACCCAGTTGTCTCCACCGCTCAAACACTGCACCGATGTTGACTCGGGTAGACTTCTTTCATTATCCAGAGCCTTTTTTGTTGCAGCCTTTTCTGCTTCAGGCTTTCTTTTCCTTGCCTTTTTAGTGGGGTGAGCTGTTACACGTAACGCTGGCTGCATTTTCTCTGCCATTGTAACCAAATGACCATCTTCTCCTGCAACTACGTATTTCTGCAGAGGAGTGTGCTGAATATTTCCGGCATCACTGAAACATGGCTTGTGCATGTGCGTAGGAGGAAGGGACAGAGGGGGGTGCAGGCAAGACATGAAGGCATCTGACCATCTGACCAATCTGTGCATCTGACCCGTAATCTATTCGGCCCAAATAGCACGGATTGATCAGCTTTTTCTCACTCCTGCAGCTGCCACAGAGGTCTGAATATTTTCATTCCTTTTTCTGAAAACATAAGGTTTTGACTACTCTCAAAATAGCAAGACCATTTCACACAGTATAACAGAATGTGTTTCTGAACAACATTACAGACCCTAGCTTTAAGCAAGTGCTAACTAAGCAAAAAGGGTAAAAGCCTAATAATTAATACAATTGAATAATATGAAATTAAATTCATTATTAAAAGGATTCAAATAATAAGAAATAAATGAATGCAGTTTATATTGTTGTTATTACTACTTACTACTTCTAATAGGATTTCCTCATTAAAAAACTTTTGCTTGACATAATTTGGCCTTTGGGGAAAACTAATTTGGAAGCCCTGCTCTAGGATCATGAATCTGTATGAAACTAAATGACCATACATGCAATAGCTGTTTCAATAGTTCAACCTGGACCACCGTGATGGCTTGGCCAACTGACACTGAGCTCCATAGAGCCATATTGGAAGCGTACAAATAAGGCAGAAAGAAAAAAGAAAAGATAAGCAGATTAAATGAGATTTGGTGAACATAGCATAGAGGATAGAAGATAAGACTGAGAAAGAGATACATATTTAGAGAGGTTTTGAATCATTACCTGAGTTACATATCACAAAATAAAATGGTATTTTTGACGAAGTCATTAATAATGTGTTCGTCTTGATTTCAACTTACAAGAACTGCCATGAAAGGCTTCTGTAGCCGGCTGTAGCTGTAGCCTACCGGTAAGTTACACTTCATATTAGTTTGTTTACTTGACTGAGTTTGTTTAGGGGCTACCAGTTAGCAGACGGGAGGCCGACAACTCCCACATTAACTTAGCAAGGTAATACAAAACGTAATTAAACATTTATTAATTCATTTAATACAATGGAACACATTATTTATTGATTCGTTATCACGAGAAAACAATCTTTGTTATATGGACATAACGAAATAAATTAATTTGTTTTCACAAGAAAAAACCTTTGTAATATCGAGATAACCAGACAATAAGTCATTATCACGAGATAACAGTGCATAAAAAAAGAAAATTCCATGGCCGTTCTCGGCTTCCGTAGAAAGACCCCCTTTTTGTTTTCCCAAACTATTATTTGTGTTAGTGTTAATATTCATTGCAGACATATAACAAATATACAACAAAATATTACTTCTAAATAGTAGTATACACAAAGTATACACATTACAATATGTAAAAAATATGTAAAAGAAAAATATTTGTACTGTGTTGACATTGAATGGCAGTTTTCTATGTGATACAACCCGTTTTTCATTTGTTTTAGGAAATCTGTTTGTAATGGCGTAAGCTGTTGCATACTAGATGAATTTTAATTATACTAGATCAGAATTTTAAACTTTTCTGAAATAATTGTGAGGGCCAAGGGCCAAACTTTCATGCTAGTTTAACATGACAAGAACTGGGAAAAGTTCTGATTTCTTGGTGAATGGGCATTGAATGACATAGTGGCTAATATTGTTTAGTCAGATATTAATTATGATGACATGCTGATCAATTAAACTTTATTTTGAACAGAAATTATGAGTTTTTCCCCTGAAATGTATTTTTTAGCCCACAAAGTGTTTTGTTCTTTTACACACAAGAAGTTGCAGGCTGGTAGGCAGTGGGGTATGTAGACTGGGGTATTACTTCCCACGCATTCTTCGATTCAGTTGCAAGTACACAACTATCAATGTTAGGGAAGGATTGACCTAACCTTGTGTGAAGGTTCCCAAAAACACTCACATGTCCCCCTGATGCATCTTGTCTAGTGTCCCATACAACCACTGCATTTACTGTAAATGATGAACTAGCACCTCTCCATAACAGTCAGTCCAGAGATGTATGTCACAAGTTGTCATGAGTCATGTATACCAGTGTGTTGGTAAATTTGTGATGACTTGATTTAACACACATTAAAGGACATGTTTAAAGGAATAAAGAGAAACTAAAGCAATTCAGTACAGGACTTCAATTAAACTGGGGTGAGATTAAGATTTAAATTAAGGATTCCCTGGCTGGTAGTGCCAAACCCCCCATGGCGAGTAACAAGTAAAGTGATGAGCTTGGTGGACTGTACCTGATGATTACATTGGTCCTCTGAAAAACAAGGGCCTCCAAATCCACTTTATCCACTGGATGAAAATGTTACTACTGTGCCCTATAATGTTTCAGTTCTGAATTGTTATTCAGTGACCTAACAAAACATATGTACAATTAAGTAATTGCCTTATGACTCCAGGAGTACTTCAGACTCCTAGCAACAATAGTGATATTACCGGTGCCTTGAGGTGCCTATGCGTAATCCTCCGAATGTTAATCATGCTTTCACTGGATATTCTAATGAAAACAAAAAATCTGCATTGTGAGTAAATGTTTTGCAGATATGTGATAGGGTTGGTTGAAGAGCATTTGAAGACAGTAGCAGAGCTACATCACATTTGCCAGCTTTAAACTATCATTGTTGTTGTTACAGCCAAAGCTGCCGACCGGCCAGAGCGTAGGAGAGCAGAGAGTGAATATTTCAGCATGGTTGGAGGCATTAGTGGTGTCAGCGTGAGTGGTGGGATGAAGGTGCTTGTGTTTGTGTGTGCATGTGGGTACGTGTGCTTGTGTGTGTGCGTGTGTGTGTGTGTATTGTGTGTGTGCCCGTACATCAATCTTTTCGAGAACAAATTTGTAATTTAGACCTTGGTAGTGAGGACATTTTTGGAAAGTGAAGGCACATTGGCTGGTTTTGGGATAGACCTTCAAAGGGCTTTTTGAGAGTTGAGACTTGGTTTAAAGGGTTAGAAGTTGAGTTCTAATGGTTAAGGTAAGGCTGAGGGGCATTATGTCAATGAGTGACCTCACTTGCTTGGAAGTTCAAGTGTGTGTGTGCGTGTGTGTGTGTGTGTGTGTGTGTGTGTGTGTGTGTGTGTGTGTGTGTGTGTGTGTGTGTGTGTGTGTGTGTGTTTGTGGTGGGTGGGGCATCGGGTTTGGTGGTAGAAGATAGTGGAGCACATCTGGTGGTGAGGCAAGGTGCAGCCCGTGGCAGCTCCCCTTCCCGTACCAGCCTCTACAAGGGAGCTGCCTGTCTGTTGTACCCTGATTTATACACTTTAATGTCAGAGGAAAGCAATGTGGAAACTGTGGCATAAACACTGAATACCAGCAGAGTTTAGAGATTATGATTCAGTGTCTGGGAGGACTGCTCCTCTAACACTATGCCTGCTGCTTTTTTCTGGCTCATACACACATGTGGAGAAACACACACGCTGACACACACCAGCATTCTCTAGTTCAGTGACCTACGGCTTGCATTTTTCAGGGCAATCTCTTGTAGTGCTCCCTTCCCTTTTTCTGTCTCTTGTGTTATCACATCTTGTTCTGCTCTTTGAATTAAAGGTTACATATATCATGCAAAACCAGATTGTTAGTTATTAGTGTATTTTGTGGCTGTGTTCATGACAATGTGTACTTGGTCGAGTATCCAAAATGGACAAAGAATTACAAAGTGGAGCTTCTTAATGATACCTTTTGCTTGAGTGAGTGAAATGTGTGAACCTACAAGCAACACAGCTGCCTTTTGTGTGAATGTGTTTGCTGCTTATTGTGCAAGGCTGCGCTGAGGCCCTGAGTACAGCAAGTCAGGCAACGTGTTCTCCCAGCATCTGAAACATTAATGCAGAAACCCGATTAGCCATGCCATCACAGGCCTCCTGTTCCTTGCCTATTGATTTTCCTTCCGTTCAGCCTCCCCCTTCAAAAAGCCAGGAGGGGAGTCTCTTAAGAGCCAGAGCACCTCTTCCCCTCTCCCAGGCCTCCTCTGGCCTGGGCCTTCTCACCGATCCAGCCCCACTGATTTCTACTGAGACTTTGGAGGGGCTATAGACTTCTGACGATAACCCTAGGTGCTGAAGGAGAGGGCTGGGGGATGGAGGATAGAGATGGGGGGTAGGGGGGTTGGAGTGGGCGTCGAGTCAGTCTGTCTGTGAGCTGTAGTGATCACGGAGGGCTGAATCGGCCTGATCAGTATGCTGAGGTGGAGAAGTGTGCACTCTAGAGAGAGAAGCTGTGTAATCAGAGATGAAAGTTGTTCAGGGTCTGGTCAGCTTGACTCTCCCTCTCCCCTCTGGTTTCACTGACCTGGAGCGCTTTCACTGAAGGGGGAGATGAACATCTCTGCTGGCTTGGCCCAAAGACATGGTCTAAACATACGGTTGTCTAGCTCCACACTGTTGATCAGGAAACTTTGCTGAAGTTCCCTGGCAAATAAAGTGTGTTGAGAATGTAGTAGCCCTCAAAATGTTTTTGGGGGAAAGTAACTACTTTTTCCAACTAAACATACATACATACATAGGTGTGGCCAAGCTTGAATGAATGACATCAGGGCTTGTCAAAATTGTATAGTTGGGTTAACTGCTGTTTCAGTAGCTTCCATGGTGCAATGTAATCGTTCATTTGTGTTTTTTTTTTATCTGCTTTTTAAAAAAAAAAACAAAAAAAACATCTAGTACACATTTTTCATTTTTAACAAAGTCAAAAGAAAATTCATGTTGTGGACAGCATACATAATGGTAACGTTTTAACCTTCTCGATGACAATCACCCATATTCTTTTTGATCATATTTAGATCAGTTTTTAGCCGTATAATTATGCTGTTTAAACACTTCAATGGTGTCAAATCCTCTGTGTGCATTCTCATAGCTACCTATGTGAATTTAACCCTGTAAAAATCTTGGGCTTGTAGAAAATCACATTATCAAGTTCTGCTGCTAACAGAAATAATAAACAGCACTTATCATCCATTTCCATCACCACCCTGAGCTCATGATCATAGGTGAGAATTGGAATTTATTGTAGATGGTAAACTATCTTGAGCCTTCCCCAAGTCCACAAAACAAGAAGACTGTTTTGTCAGACTCCCATGACCCCCTCAGCAACCTCAGGTAAAAATCTGTTCCACTGTCCCATGGCCAGGACAGAATCTGGGGTTATTACAATTGGTCAGAGACTCTTTTCTGGCACCCTGGTTTATTTTAACTTGCTTGTCAATTTAACTTGCTATTTACTGAAAAGAAAATTTTAAATTGTCCAGTATAGACATTTTACTATATACACAACAATTGTAATGACCCCTTTTTCTTTTCTTTTCTTTTTATGTATATTTATCATCATTTATCTATACTATAAATTTTTATTTACACTTGTTACTTTGTCTTTGTGCTGCTACAACATTCCAATTTCCCATTCTGGGGATCAAAATAGGATTATCTTATCACATATTTAGACCGAGCAGTGTTATACCTTGATTATCATCACCACAGCCTGCAAGTCTTCAGGCAGAACTGAGATGGCACACAATTTCCACAGCTTTCAGTATCTTAGGGCAGATGTAATCCATACATAGTGTCTTGCCACCGAACAGCTTCTGAACTCAGTGGCCTCTGTTGGGGATATGGGTGTGGCCTCCCCTGAATCCTCAGCTTCCTCCACAGAGGAAATTTTTTGGTAGGGTTCTGGAGCCTCTCAGTGTTCTCTTTCCTGCGCTCAATATCCTTTCTGACTGAGCACAGACTGAGTGAAGCCCTATTCTCCCTTCCTGATTCACCAAGCAGTTTTCCATAACTTGCTTGAGGCAAACCAAAACTCCTCTTACAGCCGTTTTGCCTATGTGACTGCCGAAGCCCCTCTAGCCTCTTTGTACCTATCTGCTGTGTCAGGAGTCCACTGGGCCAACCAAGCCTAAGGGCCTCATTTTACAGCTTGACTTAAGTGCAGGTGTCCACCAAGAGGTCCTTGGGTATATCCCACTTCCCTTATTTGTCATTTTTTTCTTGCTGCTCAATCCTTGCTTGAACTTGAAGTTATTCTGGTCTGCCATATTCCAGACTGTCCTAAAATTATGCTCCAAGAATCGAAGAGCAAGGATACACAAAAGCAGCCTTCAAAGAAGTGTTTTTACTGGCCGACATGCCACCTTAGTAGATATAAGTTACTGATTGATCTAATACAATACAACATCACTGGAGTTTCATACTGATGTGAAGAAAAATAACAGATTAAACTTGAGTGTATCAGCATCAAGTTTTAAATTTTGATCACTTGCTGATTCACCATCAAATTAAAATGTGTCAGCAGGACTGTAGCAGAAAAAAATGACAAAACACACAAACCGCTTTCTTTATTTATTGCAAACATCTTTCTTTTCATGACCTGTTTTACACAGGAATTGTTTTTTTATATGTTACATATTTTTAATTTTCCCATTTGGCTTTACTGCATTTTGGGTTATCAAATGATTATTTCACAACCAGAATATCAATAATTACGGAGGCATTATGTCAGTAGAAATGGTTCCTGTGCCTCTGGGCAGACACAGTACACAGTGTCAATAAAGAGTACACTGTATAAATACACAGTACACATGAGAATTTTAGAAATATTTGTACAAAAATGTGTAAATATGACATGTCCAATAGTGATTAAACTGTGAGAATGAAACAGGAACTGAACTCGCACAACTGCATAACTAGACAATAAAGCAGATGCAGATCCAGCTGTTAGAATTTCTCCAGATATCACTTTTGAAAAAACTATTTGCCATCTGCTCTAAAGTTATTTAAACAGGTAAAAAGGACAGGACTGGTTATGATGGAGGGCACAGACTGCAGTTAAAATAAAGCAGAGTCAGGATAATTACAAATGAAATAATATCTTTATTTTGACCCATACATCAAATGAATCAGTCTAATTTCCAAGTGCAGGCCTAAATTATATTCCTTATAACTTCAATCATGTAAATGTCTGAACTGATTACACTATAAACAAAGACATATCAGCCCCTCTCCAGGAGTTTGGTTGAAGAGCCAGCGCTGTGTGTACAGTAGAGACGAGCCCAGCATTCCATGTACCTAGGACCAGTCTGTGATGTCAGGGGTCAACATGCCTATGCTCCTGTCTGCTCGCCACCCAGCTGATAAAGTTTATCTTCACCTCACCTCAGCGCATATCTGCCTATAGTTAGGGATGGTGGGCCCAAAGGGCGGCATCTACAACTTGTTTTTTCAGCGATACCCCACTGAATCCCCTGCATCAAGACCTGGCCACCAGGCATTTGCTAGCTAGCTCCCTTCTCTTCCATTCTTTGGTTCAGTTTGACCCTTTACGACCAGTTGATTGGGATCTGTAAATCCACTCTTAGTCTGGCCCCTCCCCTGGGACCAATTTGTGTTGGGGGACCCAACCATAGGCATTTGCCCATGAAAAACACAGCTTCTCACGGGGACACACAAACCTCTCCACTGTACTAAACTGATATGTGCAATGTTTCAAATAACTGTGGTGTGTCTCATGGAAGGTATTACTTTGAGTACTGATCCCACAGACAATTGTCATCAACTCTCCAGCCTCTTTTAGCTCATTGTTTTGGTTTTAGGGTCCAAAGCTTAACCGGGTCGGTTCACTCACTTTTGTCACCAGTTTCCAGCACCAGGCAGTTGTTTGCAGTGAAACATTTTTGATAAACCCATAGTGGTCCCAGCATTAAATAGCAGACAGGCACAGTTAGATAATAGCTGGTGGGCATAGTGGAGTATTTAGCAGTTAATTATCCAAATGTTATTTTCTCAGGCTTTAGATTGACCAAAACAGAGCAAAAACAAGAATGGATAATGGACATAATATGGTCTGAGACACATCTCCAAATGAATGCCTATCTTGCGTAATCTTGGTCTATGTACACCACAGTCACAACAGGTCATTTTTCAGTCATTGACCATTTTGAGGGCCAGAAACTCCAGTTTCATATAGCTGTAGTAACACATGTTACAGTCTGTAGGCTTGAGGTCACGACTACTACAAGCTATAGGTTTGACCTCTCCATCCTGTTGTGTGAGAGCACAGCACAAAGTCCAATCTCCAGGATGAAGTGTAAGAAGAAGTTGGCATCGGCCAAAAGTGGAGCAGACACATTTTTTGTGGCATAGACACCTTTATGAGCAGTAGACAGAGAGGAAACATGAGGGGATGTGACCTGCAGCAAAGGACCTCCTGCCGGTATCGAACGGGGGTCGGCTGCGTTTATGGCATGCGCGCTAACCACTCGACCACCTGCACACTAAGTAGACACCAACTTAACTTTGTTAACTCAAACTCCTCTGTCCAGGCAGCAGGCAGACTCCTTCCTGTGGGCTTCTTGGATTTTGTGTCAGTCAATTCAACCACCAGGTGAAACGAAGGGATGACCTACTTGGCAAATCCCTAGATGAAGCGCCAGTAGTAGCTGGAAGATCCTAGGAAAATGCACAACGTTTACACATGGTTAGCTCACAACAGTCAAGGACACCACTTCAGTTTTCTTAGGGTCTGTGGCCAAAGGAGCTCACCTCTAGTTTGACGGAGCAACTTTGCTTCCACATTTTTCATGGTACCCCCTGGGACTCTGCATAACCTCCCTCCCTTAACCCGTGCATGATTTGAGAGGTCAGGGGGAACATTGGCTCAAGTCTGGGATAATTTTGTATTTGGTTGGGAGCCTGCAACACAGAGGGTAAGCTAAAAAGAGCAGAGCCATGCTGTGCAGACAACTACCATTAACATTCCTTGATGATGTTATTGCCTAGCACATCAGGAACTGCGGCTCCTCCGTGTGGGGGATCCTTGACCACCAGCACTCTGAGCCTTGCAATAACTTTACCACAAGTTAAGTTTTTCTTAACCCAAAGGTTCAGAATGCTGTGCAAAGAAACTGTAAGTAATAGCTGACACCACTGAACCTGTGTCAACCAGACATGGAACCAAAACCCTTCCCATCAATATGGTTATGTTACGGCAAGCTTACACCAAATTTTTAGTGTTGTCTACTGAAGACAACAAATGTTTTCTTGCGACAATTTGGCTGGCTATTAGGGACATGTCTAAAGGCTGCAAGACAAACTAACAGTGATATCTTCTACCACACTCACCCCAACGCTTCCCATCTTGTTTCCACCTTATGGCCTTGTTGCAGACACCATACACATATACAATCTTCTTTAACCCACACAAGAATGTTCAGACCAGTCCAATCCAAAACAATGGGGCACTTCCTTTCTTAAAAAGAAGGCTCTCACTTATCCACGTGATAACTGAAGCATGTCCAGGGGCAGAGGACCTAGTAGATACAGGGTTATAAATGGGTTAAGAGCTCACAATGCTACCTGGGGAATATCATCCCAGAAGATACTGGACCAGACACTGAATATCATATTAGACACACAGGCATGTTAATGACAAGGCAGAGGCGTGTTTTCAAAATAAATCATATAATCACAAAAAGACAAAAAAGCATATATCTATATCTATATCTATATATCTATAGCTATATCTATATCTATATCCCTCTCTCTCTTTATATATATACATATTTACACACACATATAACACCAATAACATGATTGTTTTTAATTAAAAAAAAAAGACCTATATCATATAAATTGTATTTTATTTTTCTTTGAAAAAGGCATGAAATACAGTGGAGATCAAAATTAGAGAACAATTAATATTTGATTTGTTCTTGAATATTTTTATTTTCATTGTTCAGAATTTGATAGAATATCAGCTGTGGCTATGCCACTGCTGTACTAGAATGTTTTTTTAAATAACCAAGGGTACTTCAACAAAAACCTTTATTTTGTGAAAAAAACAGTGAGCAAAATTAGAGGACAGTAACCACTGTGTCAGAAGAGAAGATTTAAACAATGTTTTCTTTTTAGAGCTATAGGATTCAAACATTAATAGGAAGTGTAGAGGCCTTTGCTTTGAATAACTTCAGCACATCTGCGCCCACGGGACATCACTAGTTTCTCACACTGCTCTGGTTTGATCTTGGTCCATTCTTTTTGCAGTCTCTTCCACAATTCGGTAACTGAAGTAGGTTTCTTAGCCATCACTTTGTCGCCAAGGATTTTCCAGAGATTCTCGATGTGTTTTAGATCTGGACTCTGGGCTGGCCATTTCATTGTTTCAATATTCTTAGCTTCAAGGAACTGCTTAACCCATTTTGCAGTGTGACAGGGGTCATTGTCTTGCACGAAAATTGCGAGCTGATTGAAAGACAATTGCAGTGAAGTTCACATAAAGATTTGCATTCACCCTGCCATGTAGCTGTACAAGAGGCCCAACTCCTGCTGCAGAAAACATCCCCCAAACCATGACACTTCCTTCTCCAAATTTGACTGACTTCTTTACACACTTTGGGTTCAGTCTGTCAGACTCAGACAAGGAGAGAGGACTCAGATGCAGAAAAGCAGATGTAATGACAGGTTTTATTTTGCTGAATTGCAACTCTTCAGAATGAATTGATAAATCAATCGCTATGAAATACTATGAACAACAGACAAGACAAACAAGACACAGAACGGAAAACGCTCCCGAAGGAGGAATCTACACTGATCTTAAATACTTGACTATAAAACTTAAAAAGGAAAACAAAATCTCTCCGAAGAGGTCAGCACACAGGCTATGAAAATTATCTACACTGAGTAATGTAAAAAAGGTACAACAAAAGGTGCTCTACACGGAGGAAAATAAACGGCTATCAAAACTTCTAAACTGAAAATCAAAACTCTAACCAGAAAATTTAGAAACAAAAATCATCCAAAGAGAACAAATTCAGAAAATAAAACTTGGCAATACTCAACTTGGGTTTTCAAAGCAGGACTGTGGACAAGGCTTCTGTATACGACTGACGACAAAATACTCCCGCGACGCAGACAGGGGAAGACAAAGACTTTATACACATGGGGGAGGGGAACACAGGTAAAAACAATCAAGGATCAGGGATGACGTCAGACCGGGGACACAAGAGGAAGGGCAAGTGACCTGAAACGAGAGGAGAGTTACTTTTCAAAATAAAACATGAAATTCACAAGACAAAAACCCAAGACAGGACATTCCTCACCGTGGTGTGACACAGTCTTTCCCCAGTTCGACACCGAACATAATGTTTTCCATCGGACCCAAATGAATTGAACTCACTCTCATCACTGAAGTGCACTCTGGACCAGTTCTCCTCTGTCCACACAACATGCTCCTCGGCAAAGGAAAGTCTAGCCTTTTTATTCTTTCTGCTGATGAGGGGTTTGGTCACTGCTGAGTGGGCTTTCAGTCCAAATTGTCTTACACGGCGAGACACTGTGTGCCGAGACAGATCCTTGCCCTGTTCAGCACTAAACTGGCGAGCAATTCCAGCTGCAGTGTTGAACCGATTCCCCATTGAGAGTCTTCGCATAATCCTGTCCTCTTGTGCACTTGTTTTACGTGGATGACAAGCCTTTTTGGGGGACTTAAATGAATCTGTGTCCTTGTAAAGTTTCAATATTCTTGAAATCACAGACTTGGAACGCCCAAACTCTCTTGCAATGGCTGAGATGAACCTTCCTTTGGCCTTCATCTGGACAACCTGCCGTCGTAGGGTTTCAGTCACCTTAGAGTGGCCTGCCATCTTGCAAAGTCACTAGGAGAGCTGCCAGATAAATAGGGTGTGTCCAACAATTAGGAAAATTGTCACCAGGTGTCAGATTAACACCAATAACTGGGAGGTATCTGAAAGTCTTCTCTAATTTTGATCAGACCCGTTCTGAAAATTCCTCAATAAGGTTTTTATATTATGCTTGATAATATACTTGAAAATCTGCACTTATATTCATGTTAGCATAACTTCAAATATGTACAAGCAGTGACTTTAAAATTTAGCAAATTATAGGTTGTTCTCTCATTTTGATCTCCACTGTATGTAATGACATGCTAGGCCAACGCTGCCGCTGATTGGCTTGCCCTGGCAGCACTCAAATGCTTCACAGAGTGGGTGGGTCTTTGTGCCAAGGAAGGCAGTGCTCATATGGCACAGGCTAGCACATCATGGACGTCCCTTCCGCTACTTCCGATGTGTCCCTGAACGCGCCAGCCCAACCATGTCCATATTGAAGCATGGACATGATGTTGGATGTAGATGCCTCTTCAGACACTAACTACGTATTCACATGTGAGCTCTGCAAAAAATTTGATTTCCAAGAAGGCCAGTGCCAATTTAAGGATGCATCTAAAGGTGAGTGCTTCTGTTTTGTAATCTACATGACAGTATTGCTATATTCGGAGGAGTTTATGCAGCTAACGTTCGATTTTAAGCTAGTTAGCATGAATGTTAAAAAGCATTATTCCTGCTTCCGTACGTTTTTCAACACACTTTTTCTCCCACAAATTGCAAGCTACAGAAACCATTCAACGATCAAAACGCTCATTTTTTTAAGCTCTTTCAGCCCCCCTTCAACATTTCAGCTTTTTCAGATATTCAGCTTTTTCAAACAAAAAACAAAAAAACTGAATATGCAAGTACATGGGAGAATCTTCAAATCCTCCTCAAAACTCATCGACTTACAACCTCTTCTTGTCCCTCATAATTTGAGCTAGAGACACCGTTCCAACTTTAAAAGAGTCAGAAGACCTTGAACTACTAGGCATGTATTCAGCTATTTAAAAACGTTTACAGTTTGAAATAATTAATATATAATATTAAAAAAAAAAAAAAAAAAAAAAATATATATATATATATATACAACATTATCACATATTGTGAGTTGATAACCTCATCATGTCACGTGTTGTGCCAAAAAGTTGCAAGAGAGTAGGAGAGACTGATTGATCATGGATGTATGTCAGAGAGATACAGTATAAACCTATTCAATGAAAATAAAAAATAGTTTTTCAACATATGGACTATTAAATATTTTTTTTCTATAAATATAATCTATAATCTATAAATGTTTCGGATCAATATTGTTTGTTCATTTAGTACAATTTCATGATAAAAGCCTGAATTTTTATAATCTTAATCACACAATTTAAATACTTTTGTCAGATATTAGTGTCCCATAGTCTTTTGTTTACATTGTACAGATTTTAGGGATATGGAATAAATATGCTCCATAAATGAAAACATAGTAGTTAAAATGCCAATGTATATATTTCGGTTGCTTTGTATTGTACAGTAAATGGAACAAAAAAAAAAATACCTTTGCACTCTGATACTAAAAATTTGCATATCTTATTAACTAAAAACAGTACATTGTTGAAATAACCTATAGGGTGGTAAGAGATGATGTTTATTTTTCTACATTTAGAAATGATTTGGATCACTATGTTTTGTGTGTTTATTAAGTACAATTTAATGAAACAATTTCCAATATGTGTAATTTTTTTATAGTAATGACATAATTTGAATTTTAAAACTACTCTTTTGTATTGTACAGTGGGCTCCTACAATTTATGGACCATCATTAATCTGTTTACTAAAATGCTTCTGTTAACTTATTGTCTTATGTTTCTTTTATTATCAGAGGCTGCATCTAGAAATTCAATGAAATGGAAAAACTCCTTCGGGGGCAGGAAGGAAAAGAGCATGGTCAGATGAGCATCAGCCTGGAGGATTAGCTATGGAGCAGGCAAGTCCAATGGCAAAGTTTGTCACAACAAGGCAACCGGGGAGTGTCTCCATGTCCCAGGACACCTTCAACAAACTAACCCTCAGGTTTGTTGTACTAGGCGTGCATCCACTCAGCATAATTGAGAGGCCAGAGTTCAGACTATATCCATGCGTTGGTACCTGGAAGGCAGCTGCTGTCAAGGAAGACACTAGTGAAGATGGTAGAAGATGTGTCTGTACATGTGCACAAAAACCTCTCCAATACTCTCTTCCAGCAAGAACACGTAGCAACAACAACTGATACATGGCCAACCAACAACAGAAGCTTTTTGGGCGTCACTGTCACTTGGATTGACCAAGACACTCTTCAGCTTCAGTCTGCAGCTCTTGCATGCTGTAGAATAATAGGTAGACACATCTTTGATGTCCTCGCTGGTATGCAGATAGTCATACACAAAGACTTTAAGATCCAGAGCAAAGTCAGGCTCACAACCACAGACAATCATAACCTGCAATGAAAAATATCCTCTTGTTCTAACCCAGATGAAATCATATAGGAGTTACCGTCCCGGCTTTAGGTTCTCTCAACCAGCCCAGTGCTTGGCCTTATACTTTCCTTTGTGCTTCCAAACTGCACCGTTGCATCTTCAGATAAAAAACAAAAAAGGAATGAAACAAAAGTGGATATGACCCAAAACTCACAGTGTCAGCATACTTTAAATGGCACCAGAATCAAACAACTTCTAGGAGAGCATTAGTCAGGATCTTTTCTTATACTGAACAGGGTAGATCTGCCACACGATTAGCCACCGGAATTTGTGTGCTTGTGCTCCATAGGTGTGTGTGTGTGTGACAGTGACTAAACCAGATAACTAGGGGAAAGTGCAGTGGATTTGTCTGGTCGCTACTGTCTCATGCATAAACAGACTGTGTGTAGGCATGTTAAAGTACCTGCAACTTGCCTCATGAACATGACACATGCTCTGGAAAGAGCTTGACATGACTAGAACAGTACTACCTGGTAGAAACAGCCTCCATTCCCTTATTTCTGTTCCAGAGTTGATGCTGAAAACAGTAAGACTGATCAAGATAACAGATAAGACTGCTCAGGGAAATGGTTCTGTTTGTGAGTGAGGGAAAGAGTAGGGCAGGAAGGAGGGCAGCAAGGGAAAACCTGTGCTAAAACATTATTGCTCAAGGCATAATCACTGTTAAATAGGTTGTTGACATACACAGTCAGCTGTGTGCAAACATCTCATTTGGCCAATTATCCTCTTCTCTGAGATGGTGTGGCTACATGAGGAGTAAGTGACGTTTTGACAGAGAAGGAGGGAGTAACCTGTGCAGTGATAATGGAGCTACCAGATGTGTTTTAGAGGAAGCAGAGAATGAGCACTGGGTGGCCTGCCATATATCCAACCTGGGAGTGTGTGTGTGTGTGTGTGTGTGTGTGTGTGTGTGTATCTGCATGTGCATGTTCAGGGTGTGTAATCAAATCTTTGTCCATGACTGTGTCTATATGTGTGCTGGTGTACATGGACGCTTTAATGTCTAATGTTAGTGGACCACCCCAGGGTGCTACTCACCACAACCACCTCCTCCCCTTAAACCCCCTTAGCCACCCTGCAACCAACACCTACACCCACCACACTGGCAGAGAGGAGCAACAGCTTTCATTGCACTTGAAATGATATGATGATTGATGATGCTTGGCAGATCATGGTGACTCACTGCAAATTTAGGTATTATCAGTGTTTGCATCCCATCTGTTTCTAGGACTTGAGTAAAAGCAGGATGTACTGTGCATTAGAGAGGACATGCGTCCATAGCAGGCAACAATGGATATGTGTGCAAGATCTGAGTGCTTTCTTTGATTGTCTGATAGTGTGTGTGATTCTCCAGTAGTGATGGATAGCTGTAGAAAAGTTCCCCTCCACCCCTTGGCTGAAGGCCCCTCCCTCTCTAATCAATGACATGTTAAGCTGGCAGGCTTTTGAAGTGAGGGGTTCCAGAGGGGTGCTGTGGGGGGATGGTTGGCAGAGGACTTGAGGGGTGATGGGTATTGATGATGTGTGGCAATGGGACATAAGGGAGAAAAGCAAGAGGGAAGGGATGAAGGGAGTCCAGAGACAGGCTTAAGGTGAGGGGGAGGCTGTCAAAGAGCAAAAGCCAGTCTGGAATGCATCACATGAACAAGAATGACTGGTAGGCTTGCTGCTTGCTCACTCTGATGGGTCCCTACAGGTCACCGACAGACCTGACCCCAAACATCCCACCATGTTTTTTTTAAACTATTGTTTTCGTACTCTTTTCTGTCAGTTTGATTCTTTTTGTCTTGTAAAGATAGATTTATATAAAAAAAAAAAAAAAAAAAAAATTTACATGACGGTGGTGCGGCTGCAGATAAAGTCAGACAGTAAGTCAGGCAGCATCTTAAATTCTGCTGTCGTAAATTAAGTCATGTGGAGGACAAAGCAAAACAGTGTCGCACACAGTTGTTTCTTAAGAGTAGTTCACAAAGCCGCTGAGACCTACTTTTAGTTGTAAAAACAGTGAACTCCTAAACGAGAAGTAACTCTCTGTTGCTATGGGTGACGTCATTTTATAAGGACACACTTAGAAGCGGTGACAACGGTGATTGGTTGTTGAGTGACAGGGCAGCCCATTGAAAAGTCATTTACGCTGCGCAGTGCATGAAGTGAAAATAAGGAAGTTGCCTACAAGCCCACACAAAGCATATGAAAAGATATTGGATAAAGAAATGTATTTATGAGAAAAAATAAGTGCACCTCCCACCCCCACCCCAAACAAAAGTGCTTTGGCCAAATAAAAATTAGAAGATGCAATGAAAAACGTCAATTGCCAATAAAAGTGGCATTTGCTTGAAAAGCTGCATCAAACCACTCTCCATCCAATGTCCAGTATACTGTAACATGCGTCAGACAATATGTTTATTGATGGAACACAATGTTTTTCCAGTTGACAAACAGGACTTGTACCCGGGGACCTCCAGTAATTTGTAATAATTGCGGAGGTCGTCAGTGATCTTAATCCTGTGCGAATCTGCCATGTCCGTGATTTGTAAAGTAAAAATTCCACTGCAAATTACCTACCATATTTCACCAAACACAGAGGTCATTTGGAAATATTAGTCCCGTGCGAATCGGCGTCTCTGTGATTTGGGATTGTTTCTTTTTCTGTTTTTTCCCTTTTCCCGGTCGAGAATTATGGAGGCTGTTGGGAATTATAAATGAAAGTTTTGACAGCATTTTGGGTGCAAATTCAGGAGGCTCATCAGAAGAGTGAACTCTCGAAAGATGATTAGATGGATTACATGCATGGCAGCATGGGGTAAGGAACATTTTTCCATCTTTCAACAGGCTCACCAGTTATTATATTAAAACTGTCCATATCTAACCGTTGTGCTGCTCCAGCAAGGGCTCCAGTGTGATCGACCTGGGGGATAATGTCAGTAAATTCGAGTTAAAACACAGACTTCGCTTATCCTGTGCGAATGCGCCGCATGAAACACAGACGTGGTGGGATAATTTGTAAATCAATTGAGGTCCCCAGGTAATACTAGTCCCATGCGAAGAGCTCTCCCAGGTCTCCCAGACTTAGCTGCTACTTATAGGCCTAAAATGTTTTGTGAATAACTCTT